>NW_026869341.1:0-52982 GCF_020745735.1 Hemiscyllium ocellatum
CCGTAGGAAGCCTATATGTTTGAAAGAGTTCACTTCTCATTCTTCCCAAATCGAGTGAGTAGAGTCCCGACTTCTTCAGCCTTTTCTTCAAAGAGAATCCCTTCAAACCAAGGATCATCCCAGTCAACCTTCTCTGAATGCCTCCGATGAAGTGATGTATTACCTTAAATAAAGGAACCAAAACTTCTCTCATCACTCCAGATGTGGTCTCACTCACACTGCATAAAGTTGCTCTCAGGTATATACTTTAAACTCTTATACTGCAAATCCCTTGAAATCAGGAGCAATATTCCATTCCCCTTCCTGATGACTTGGTGTAACTTTGTGCTAACTTGCTTTGTTTCCTGCACATTACCTCTTGGTCCCTTTGTGGTGCAGCTTTCTACAGTTTCCCCAATTAAATAGTCCTCTGTTCTTTTTATTATCTCCTCCAAAATGAACAACTTCACATTTTCCCAAGTGATACTCCATTTGCCAACTTGTTGCCCACTTCTCCAATGAATCCCTCTGTGTAAACTGTTATAATCCTTTTGGAACTTTACTGTTATGCCTTTCCGAGGAGATTTTCCCAATCATTCTTCTAAACTTTTCCTGGGAACACTGGGCAGTGGGAAGCATACAGAGTTGCTGTCTTTTAAGGGTTACTCTATGGAATGACTGGGAGGAGCTTACTGCCTATCTGGTCAGAATGGTGACAACTTGCCCCTGAAGCTGCATGAGCCTTTCACCCCCCCCCCGCCCCCCGCCATGTGTTATTGATGAGGCACAGCGGCAGCACAGAAGGAAGAAGAAGCAGCAAATCCTGCTCTCCACATCTCACTAACACTTGGAACATTCTCTCCCATGTGTCAAAGATCTGCCCTGTTCAGTCACATGAAGTCCCAAGATGGAAACTGATAGAAACCCACATACATTTCCCCCTGAACTGAATGCTGACCTCCACAAGGGGTAATGTGTCCAGTCATCCTGGGCCAGGAGGAGGGGATGGTGCGGGTTTCTAACCTGATCTGACAGTGACGGATTTTATAAACTTGTATTACAAGTGGACATTCAGATGGTAACCTCAGTATTCGTAACACCAAACTCTGACAGAATTACTCAATTCATCAGGACCTGGATATTTGCATTTAGTTGTGAGTATTGTGTTCCAGCTCATTCCTATTTGATGCATAAAAGTTCTCCTTTCAATCAAACCATCCTGTCAATAGATCTCCCCCAAGTCTTTCATATATGTCTTGTCAACAGTTTATGATGAGCTGATGAGTGTAAGGTTGATTATTCTAATGTATAATTTCTGTAAACCCCTCTGTCACAGTGCAGCCACAATTTCCTCTGTTACAAGGAGAACAACCTCAGTTTCCCCAAACCCTGATTCCCCAATGTCTGTTTGCTCTCTCTAAGGTACACATCAGGATTGTGTTGGAACATTCTCCACTTGCCTGCATCAGTGCAGCCCCAACAATATTAAAGAAAGTGAACATCCTCCAGGACAAAGCACTGTGCCTGAGTGGTGTCCCATCCCCACCTTCAGCATTCCCTCTCCCCACCCCCGGGGTACAGTGGACATCACTGTGTAAAAGGGAAAGGCAGCATTGTCCTCCCAGACCATAGGCTGCTCTCTCATTAGGGAGAAATGACTGGTGGTGGGTTTAACCTGAAGGTTACCCAGCCCAGGCAAGGGGAGAGGTTAGAAAGGAGAGTCCATCTATTGTAGATGGATATTCTTGATCTGTACCATTAACACCCATGTTCCTGCAACTAAAATCCCCCATGCCTTGAACCATCCTGGTAAATCTCCTGTGCCCCCTCTCAAGGACCCTGCCATCCTTCCCAATGTGTGGGCGATCTCTGGTTTGCACAGACCCAGCTGCTCTGTGTTCCTGTGGGTAATGTCATTATAGAACAACAGTTGCACTAAACCTCACTGTCTGTAAGGGTGGGAGACACAAATCCCAAAAACATTTAAGATGTATTTAGTGTGCACTTGTGATGCCATGATAGAGGAGACTTTTCCACAAGTACTGGAAAATAGATCAGGATAGTTCGATGGTAGTTTCCTTTCTCACAGATGGATCACCAGAGTATTTTTTCTGTTCTGTATACAGCTGAGATGTTTATGACAGGAATATGACAGGCTCCATTGGACATCAGGTCAGAAAAGGTGATACTAGAATAGATGACACATGGTTGGTCGATGTTTTTGGGAGGTAAGTGAGACGGAGAGTTTTAAGATGAAATTCAGAAGCTCAGCTCAGGAATCAGAAAGGGCCATCATCAAGTGAGAAATAAAATTGGGTGTCCTGGAGGCTGGAAATAAAGAAAGGCACATATCGCAAAGTTTTCAGAGAGGGGAGGGGATTAGAGATAGGGAGGATAATAAATCTGGAGGGCATGAAAGTTGGAAAGTATTCTGAGGATGGAGGATGTTACAAAGATAGATATTTATGATAGAAATTTTTGGGGTTGAGGCTGGAGAGGAATTATTGAGATATGGAAGAGTTGTAAGGCTGGATGAGGTGGCATTGACAGGGAGAGTTCCGAGCACACAGGAATTTACAGAGGTAGGAGCGTTAGAGTCATAAAGTTATACAGCACTGACACAGACCCTGTGGTCCAACCAGTCCGTGTTGACCATAATTTTGATCTGAACTAATCGCATTTGCCTCCACTTGGTCCAAATCCATCCTAGCATTCCCGATCGATATACGGGTCCAAATGTTTTTTCCTCTTAGAATCCCATTCCCCTACCCTTTTTACTCTACATATACCCCTGACTAATTCACTAAACCCAATCATCCCTGAACACGATGGGCAATTTAGCACGGCCAGTTCACCTACCCTGTATATCTGTGGCTTGTGGGAAGAAATGGGAGCACCTGGAGGAACACACGCTGACATGGGGAGGGATATCCAAACTCCACATGGACAGCCACCCAATGCAGGAATTGAACCTGTGTCCCTGGTGCTGTGAGGCAGCCCTGCTAGCCATTGAGCCACTGTGCTACCCTGAAATTGTAATTGTATTCACAGCTTCCACATCCTCTGCAAGTATATTCCACACGTGAACCACTCTCTATGCAAAAAAAAAAAATAAAATCCCAAACGTCGTTTTAAAGCTTTCCTCCTCTCACTTTAAAATGTATATACCCAGTCTTGAATCGCACCCCCTCCTGGAAAGGGCACCTGTTGTTCACATTACTGATAGTCTTCAGCATTTTCTAAATCTCTAATAAGGTCACCCCTCAGCCTCCTACGCTCCAGTGAAAGAAGTCCCAGCCTATCCAGACTCTGCTTAAAATTCAAACCATCCATTCCCATTAACCTACTGGTAAAACTCTTCTGAACCCGCTCCAGTTTAATAATATCCTTCCCATGACAGCACAACCAGAACTGGGCACAGTATTCCAGAAGAGGCCTCCCCAACATCCTGTACAACCTCAACATCCCGTCCCAACTCCTATACTCTGAGGTCTGAGCAATGAAGATAAATGTGCTAAACACCTTTTTAACCACCCTGTCTACATGTGACACATACTTCAAAAATCTGAACACCGAGGTCTCTTTGTTCTATATCACTTCTCATGGCCTGACTTTTAATGAGTGTAAATCCTGCCTTTTTTTAATCAAGATGTAATATTTTGCATTTATTCCAATACAAAACATCCTTCGAGTATAAAGGCAGTAGGAGTATACTGAAGAGGGAAATCAGGAGGGCGAAAGGGGACAGGACACAGCTTTGGCGAATGGGGTTAAGGATGGGGTTGGAGGGAGAGAGACAAAACGAGTATTTGGCATCAGTGTTTACTGTGGAGAAGGACATGGGAGTTATGGAATGTCGGGAAATAGATGGTGACATCTTGAAAAATGTCCATATTACACAGAAGGTGGTACTGGATACCTTGAAACGCATAAAGGTGGATAAATCCCCAGGATCTGATCAGGTGTACCCTAAAATTCTGTAGGAAGCCAGGGAAGTGATTGCTGGGCCCCTTGCTGAGATTTTTGTATTATTGATAGTCACAGCTGAGGAGCCAGGAGACTGGGGGTTGGTTAATGTGGTGCTACTGTTTAAGGAAGGCGGTTTGGACAAGCCCGGGAACTACAGACGCGTGACCCTGACGTCGGTGCTAGACAAGTTGTTGGAGGGAACCCTGAGGGACAGGATTTACATGTATTTAGAAAAGCAAGGACAGATCAAGATTGATGAAATTGATGTGCTGGAAATTGTGGAAAACATTAAGATTGATAAGTCCCCATGGCCAGACCAGATTTATCCTCGGCTGCTCCAGGAAGCGAGAAAGGAGGTTGCTAAGCTGCTGGCGAGGATATTTGCCTCCTCACTCTACAGGAGTCGTACCGGAGAATTAGAAGGAGGCGAATGTTGTTCCTCTTTTCAAGAAGGGAAATAGGGAAATCGGTGGCAATTACAGACCAGTCCGTCTTACATCTGTTGTCAGCAAAGTTGTGGAAATAATTCTGAGGGATAGAATTTATGACAATTTGTCAAAGCATAGTGTGATTATTGAGTTCTTTGAGGACGTGTCAAGACAGGTCAACGACTGCAGAGCAGTGGATGTGTTATAAATGGATTTCAGCAAGGCTTTTGTTCGGTTTCCCAATGGTAGGCTTATCCATAAAGTCAGGAAGTATGGGACACAGGGAGATTTGGCTATCCGGATTCAGAATTGGCTGGCTGACAGAAGGCAGAGAGTGGTTGTAGATGGAAAGTATTCTGTCTGGAGGACAGTGTTGAGTGGGGTCCCGCAGAGCTCCGTTCTTGGGTCTCTGTAGGATTTATAAATGACTTGGATGAGGAGGTTGATGGTTAGCTTAGTAAATTTGCCGATGACACAAAGATTGGAAGTGTCGCCGATAATATAGAGGGCTACTGCAGGCTGCAGCGTAACATAGACAGGATGCAGAGCTGGGCTGAGAAATGGCTGGATAAATGCGAACTTGAATGCTGAGTATAGGATTAAAGACAGGATTCTTGGCAGTGTGGAGGAACAGAGGGATCTGGGTGTGCAAGTACATAAATCCCTCAAAGTTGCCAACCAAGTGGATAGGGTTGTTAACAAAGCAAATGTTTTTTTGGCTTTCATTAACAGGGAGATAGAGTTTAAGAGCCGTGAGGTTTTGCTACAGCTCTACAAGTCCCAGGTGAGACCACACTTGGAAGTTTGTGTCCAGTCCTGGTCTCAATACTACAGGAAATGTACAGAGGCTTTGGAGAGGGTGCAAACAAGGTTTACCGGCATGCTTCCTGGACTGGAAGGCTTCCTGTATGAAGAAAGTTTGAATAAGCTCGGACTTTTCTCTCTGGAGAAAAAGAGGAAGAGAGGAGACCTGAGAGGTGTACAGAGACTTTTCCCCAGGGCAGGATTAACTTGTTTGAGAAGTCATACTATGAAGATATTAGGAGGAAGGTATAAAGGACGCGTCCGAAGTAAGTTTTTTACACAGAGTTGTGAATGCTTGGAATGCGTTACCAGTGGTGGTGGTGGAAGCGAAATCATTGGGGACATTTATGCGACTGCAGGACGTGCACATAGATAGCAGTGAGTTGAGGGGTGTGTAGGTTAAGTTACTATGTTTTACATTAGGATTAAATCTCGGTATAACATCGTGGACGTAAGGGCCTGTTCTGTGCTGTACTTGTCTATGTTCTATGATTTGGGAGAGTCGGCATGGCTTTGTGTGTGGGAAATCATGTGTCTCGTACTTGATTGAGCTGTTTTTGAAGAATTAACTCAGAGGATTGATGAGGGCAGAGTGGTAGATGTGATCTCTATGGACTTCAGTAAGGCGTTTGGTAAGGTTCCCCATGGGAGACTGGTTAGCAAGATGAGATCTCACAGAATACCGGGAGAACTAGCCATTTGGATACAGAACTGGCTCAAAGTTAGAAGATAGAGGGTAGTGGAGGTAGATTGTTTTTTGGACTGGAGGCCTGTGATCAGTGTAGTGCCACAAGGATCGGTGCTGGGCCCTCTGCTTTTTGTCATTTATATCAATGATTTGGATGTGAACATATGAGATATAGTTAGTAAGTTAGCATTTGAAACTAAAATTGAATGCATAGCAGACAATGGAGTATGTTACCTCGGATTACAATGGGATCTTGATCAGATGGGCAAATGGGCTGAGGAGTGGCAGATGGAGTTTAATTTAGATAAATGTGAGGTGCTGCATTTTGGAAAAGCAAAGCTTAGCAGGACTGATACACATAATGGTCAGGTCCTGGGGAGTGTTGCTGAACAAAGAGACCTTGCAGTGCAGGTTCATAATTCCTCGAAAGTAGAGGTGCAGGTAGATAGTGCACTTGAAGAAGTGTTGAGATGGACACACCAAGCACTACTGATGCTGCCTGGCCTGAACACAATGACCAGGGTGGATAAGATGTGGGCATTGCTGGAAGTCAGAGTGTACACAATGTGGACCTGGGGAAGTGCAGCAGGTCAGGCAGTATCAGAGGAGCAGGAAAGTTGATGTTTTGGGTCGGGACTCTTTGTCAGTCCTGATGAATAGTCCTGACCCAGAACGTCTGCTTTCCATCCCCATTGTATTCATGCTGGTCATCAAGCACTTATTTATTCTGGTCCCACGTTCTGGCACTCAGCGTGTAATCGATATTGTAATGCTTGGTGTGATCATCTCAACACTACTTCCAGGCTGCAATGTTTCCTGCATCTGTCACCATTTCAGACGCTGCCTGACCCGCTGAGGATCTCCAGCAGGTTTTGTTTTTATTGTGAATTTCCACCATTTTGCTGAGGCACTTCGAGTCAGAGAGTTATCCAGCACGGAAACAGGCCCTTCAGTCCAACTCGTCCATGTCGGCCAGATATCCTAACCTGATCCAGCTCCATTTGGGAGAGTTGGCCTATATCACACATGAACACTTTCTATTCATGTCCCCCTCCAGACACCTTTTAAATTTAATTTGGCCTGTGTTCATCATTCCTATAGCATCTCATTCCATACGCTCACCAACCTCTGAGTGAACCGTTTGGCCCTCAGGTCCATTTGAAACCTTTCCCCTCTCACCTAAAACCCAACGCCCTGCAGTTTTGAACTCCCCGACACTGGGTGGAAACAAAGACCTTGGCTATTCACCCTGTCTGTGCTTCTCCGTAAGGTAACCCATCAGTCTCTGACGCTCTGGGGAAAAGCCCCAGCTTATTCAGCCTTTCCCTTTAACTCCACAGTCCTAACAATAGCCTTGCAGATATTTTCTGAAACTCTCCTCATGTTTTGTAAAACAGAGTCACAGAGATGTACAGAATGGAAACAAACCCTCTGCCCTTATCGTCCATGCCAACCAGCTCATTTATGCATGTAGCAAGCAAGTTGTCCCTACGGTCCCCTTGAAGTCTTTCCCCTCTCACTTTAAACCTATGCCCTCTGCTTTTGGACTCCCCTATCCTGGGAATAAAGAAACTGACTAGTCACCATGTTGTTGCTCCTCACAACTATATAAAGTTGTATAAAGCCATCCCACAGCATCTCCTGCTCCAGGGAAAATAGTCTCAGCCCCTCCCTATGGTTCAAATGTTCCAATACTGGGAACACCCTTGTAAATCTTTGCTGAACTTGTTCAGGTTTCCCAACATCTTTCCTGTAGCAGGGAGACCAGAATGGAAAGCAGTCTGGGGATTCCAAAAGTGGCCGAGCTAATATACTGTACAACCGAACCATGATCTCCCAACTCCTATACTCAATGCACTGCCCAATAACAGCTAGCATACCAAACACTACCTTCACCGACCTGTCTACCTTCAACCCCACTTTCAAGGCATTATCAACCCACTCTGCACAGTGCTTTTGTTCTGGTACACTTCCCAGGAACTTGTTATTATGAGGTTGAGTCCTATTGTAACATTTTTTTTCCAAAATCAGGGAGATTAGAATTGAATGTAGTATTCTAAAGCTGGCCTCACCAATGCCCAGTACAGTCACAACTGTAGCTAATTCCTATACTCAGTGACCAAATCCCTACAGTGTGGAAGCAGGCCATTCGGCCCATGAGACTATGCCAACCATCTGAACTTGTGTATTTCCCCTATCCATGCCTCTCATGATTTTGCAAATCTCGATTTTGCAAGCCTCTGACGCTCCAGGGAACACAGCCTATTCAACTTCTCCTGGTAGCTCAAATCCTCCAGTCCTGGGAACATCCTTGAAATTCTTTTCTGACCCCTTTCAAGTTTCCCAATATTTTTTTGATAGGAAGGCAACCAGAATTGTATGGATTATTCCAACAGTGGCCTAAGCAATGTCCCGTGCAGCCGCAATATGATCTCCTAACTCCTGTACTCAATGCTTTGACCAATAAAGGAAATCATACCAAATGCTGCCTTCACTATTCTATCTACCTGCGACTCCACTTTCAAGAAGCGATGAATCTGCCCTCCGAGGTGTCTTTGTTCAGCAATGCTCCCGAGGACCTTATCATTAAGTGGATAAGTCCCTACTGTAGCACCTCACATTTTTCTAAATTAAACTCCATCTGCCACTCCTCAGCCCATCCGCCCATCTGATCAAGTTCCCATTGTACTCTGAGGTAATCTTTTTCACTGTCTATTACACCTCCAATGTTGGTGTGATCTGCAAACTTACTAACCATACCTCCTATGTTAGCATTCCAGTCATTTATATAAATGACGAAAAGTAGTGGATCAAACAACGATCGTTGTGACACTCCACTGGTCACAGGCCTCAAGTCTGCAAAGCAGCCCTCCACCCCTCTGTCTTCTACCTTTTGAGTCAGTTCTGTATCCAAATGGATGGTTTCCTCTGTATTCCATGAGATCTAACCTTGCTAACCAGTCTCCCATGAGGAGCCTTGCGGAACACCTTACTGAAGTCCACGTAGATCATGTCCATCGCTCTGCCCTCATCAATCCTTTGTTACTTCTTCAAAAGACATTCTTCCCTTTGGAAAACGTAACAGTTACAGCACCAGAATAATCGGCCCACCGTGTCTGTGTGGATCATGATGCCATTCCAAACTAATTCCATCTGCCTGTACATGATCCATATCCCTGCCACCCCATGCCTGCTTATGTCTGCCCAAATGCCTCAAAAACATTGTGATTGTTCCTGCTTTTACCATCTCCCAGGAGAGTACATTCTAGTCAACTACCACCTTCTGCTTAAGAAACTTGCCTGACATAACTCCCTTTAAACCTGCACAAATATCGTTGGAAATGCCCAGCAGGTCATGCAGCATCTGTGAAGAAAAATGAGTTAATGTTTCGGGACTGGTCCCCCTTCCTCAGATACGTTAACTCTAATTTCTCTTCACAGATGCTGCTGGACCTGCTGAGCTGTTTCAGAAACCTCTGTTTCTCTTCCTGGTTTACAGCATCTGCAGTTGTTTTGGTTTTCATTTCCTTTAAACTGCCCCCTCTCCTCTTAAATGTGTGGCTCTAAAATTTGTCACTTCCACCTTGGAAAAAAACTCACATTATTCACTCTGTCTGTGCCTCTCGGGTTACCCCGCAGCTACTGACTTGCCAAAGACAAAAGTTTTTCCAGCCTCTCCCAATCCAGACAACATCCTGGTAAACCTGTTTTCACCCTCTCCAAAGCCTCCAAATCCCCTTGAAGTCTTTCCCCTCTCATGTTAAACCTATGCTGTCTACTTTTAGATTCCCATACCCTGGGGTAAAAAAGAAACCATGACTAGTCACCCTATCGTTGCTCCTCATAGTTTTATGAAATTCTACAATGCCACCTCAAGCGTCCAGTGATCCAGGGAAAATAGCCTCAGCCTATTCAGCCTCTCCCTATGGTTCTAATGTTCCAATCCTGGCAAGACCCTTGTAAATCTTTTCTGAATTCTTTCAAGTTTCCCAATATCCATCCTATAGCAGGGAGACTGGAATTGAAAGCAGTATGGAAATTCCAAAAGTGGCCGAGCCAATAAACTGTACAACCGAAACATGATCTCCCAACTCCTATCCTCAATGTACTGCCCAATAACAGCTAGCATTACAAACACCACCTCACCGACCTGTCTACCTTCAACCCCACTTTCAAGGAACTATCAACCCACACTGCACGGTCTGTTTATTCGTCAACATTTCCCAGGACCTTGTTATTGAGGTTGAGTTTATTGTCGTAACATCTTTCTGAAATCAGGGAGACGAGAATTGAATGTAGTATTCTAAGTATTCGAAGGTCACCCCTCAGTTTCCGACACTCCAGGTAAAACTCCTGGCAACATCCTTGTAATACCTTTCTGACCTATTTCAAGTTTGAGAACATTCTTCTGATCGGAAGACCAGAATTGCATGGAATATTCCAAAAGTTGCCGAATCAATGTCCTGTACAGCCACATTATGACCTCCCAACCCCTATACTAAACACTCTGACCAATAAAGGCAAGCAGACCAACTGCCACCTTCACTATCTTATCTACCTGCGACTTTACTATCAAGGAACTATGAAGCTGCATAACAAGGTCTTTGTTTAGCAGCACTCCCCAGGAACTTACTATTAACTGTACGCGTCCTGCTAAGGTTTGCTTTTCCAAAATGCAACACCACGCATGTTTTTCTAAATTGAACTCCTCAGCCCATTTGCCCACGTGATCCAGATGCCTTGTACTCTGAGGTAATCTATTTCACTGGGGGAGGATTTTGCAGAAAGTTAACAGAACACATTTTATGAAAATTCAGGAATGTTATGGAAAGGGACATGGATGGGCATGCAATTAGAGTTCTAACTTGCTTCATTTCAGTTCAACCAGATATGATTTTGCCAGTGTGCAGGATGCAGTGTGTGCAGGATGGTTCTCATCAGAGGGTGGAGGTGGGGAATATAAATGGGAGGTTCCAGATTGATTTTTCTCCAATGTGATTCCGAGTAGGAAGGAAACCCGAGGACCTGGTGGGAGGATTCACCAACACGCGGGATGCTCTGAGTCAGAATCATTGATTTGGTTCTTAGTCTGCAGACAAGAGCTAGGTAACTGAATTCAAGGAGAGGAGAGAGATTGTGAAAACTGGGTGTGGAGGGAAGGAGTGAGGAGATTGGTTTGGTCTTCAGTTAACAAGAGAGAGAAATTGTGAGACTGAGATTTAAAGCTTTGGGGGGAACAAGGAAACTACAATTTAATACTATCATTATCTTATAAAGTTCCATCCTGTATTAACAGTGGTGAGTTGTTTTCTCTGTTGTAGGGTACTGAAAGGGTGGATTTGTGAATGAGAAATTCAAATTGAGCTTCATGTTCAGACCTGATGGTTACTGGATCCGTGCCGACCTGAATATCATTGGCCTTTTCATCTGGAAGGAAAGGTGTGTATTCTGTCCGTGAAAAAGATTTCAAATGTCAGTGTGTCTGGAAAAATTACTGCGACACAGCCAAGTCCATGTTACCAAAGTTTGTAGCTTTGAATGGAGGCTGTTTATCAGGATTATCTCCATGGCAACGGCAGTTAAAAAGGTCTAGTTCAATTCAGCACATTGTGTTTTAACATCGCATCCCTCCCCCCCCACCCCCCGTGGCTCATTTCCATACCTGACAGGCGCTTCAGTTTCAGTGGGATTGTCTGTCAGGATTCTGATGTGGAGGAGACGGTGTTGGAGTGGGGTGGACAAAGTTATAAATCTCACAACACCAGATTATAGTCCAGCAGGTTTTTTTGGAAGCACTAGCTTTCCGAGCACGGTGTAATTTTTAACTTTATCAGGTCTACTTCTATGATAACAGACTTCTTCAGTTAAGTACTTCAATAATTACAGAGGCCACATGTTCCCCTCTAGCAGTATGCTATTCTGGCCCTCGGGTTAGCTACTCGTCAATTTTTATCCCCAGTCCCATCTAGCTTTCTGTTGATCTTTAAAGTTTTTCTAATCTCCTAGTTTCTCGCTGATCATTGCCAATTTATATGCCTTCTATTACAATTTGATAGACTCCCTTATTTCCTTAGCCACTCATGGCAGATTACTCCTTTTCCTACAGTCCTTCCATTTCACTGATATAAACTTTTGCTAAGCACTTTGAAAAATTGCTTTGATATTTCTCCACAGTCTGTCAACTACCCCATCGTAAACTCTTTGCTTCCAGTTTACATTAGCCAACTCCTGTCTCATCCTATGGTAGTCTCCTTTGTTTAAGCACAGGATTTTGGGACTGGATTTAATCTTCCCGCTTTCCATCTGTATTCTAAATTCATCCATACTTGTCACAAGTCTTTTATCAGATTACAAGGTGAGGGGATGTTTCCTGGGTGTTTTGGTTTTCATTATCAGTGACCTTAACTTTGTAATAAAGTACAGGATGGATATTCACAACAGAGTATTCTGGACGGTGTGAATGTACGACACAGTCTAAAATCATAAATCACTATCTCCCCTCAGTTTAAAATTGCAAAATCATTATCTCCTACATGCGTCCTCACTATCTAAGTTTGGAACACTAATCCACCAGATTATCCTACGTTTTCCGAAAAACTCCTTGGGTGAAGGTGGTGAGTTTTGGATTCAGCTTTCCTGTTATTACCGTAAGAAGATGAGCACTGGGCACAGGAGAGGCGGTGTAGCCTTTCGATGATGATTGAGCTCACCTCGGTCTCAGCTGGATTTTCCCACCTTCTCTCTCTCCTCCTTCATCTCATTGCAAATTCAACATCTGTATCTCTTCATTAAATCTGCTCATTGTCCTGGCATCCACCGCATTTTGAATAGGGAATTCCACAGATTCACAACACATTGAGATAAGCACATTCTTCTTCCTGAGAATAGGATAGAATCCCCATTGTGCAGAAACAGGGTATTCATCCACCGAGTCCACACCAGCCCTATGATGAGCATCCCATTCAGACCCACCCATTCCCTGTAACCATGCATTTCCCATGGTTAATGGCTTAACTGGCACATACATGGACACTGTGGCAATTTAGTTTGGCCAACCCACCTAACCTGCACATATTTGGACTGTGGGAGGAAACTGGAGCACCCAGAGGAAACCCACGCAGACATGGGGAGAACGTGTAAACTCCACACAGTCACCTAAGGCTGGAATCAAACCCGGGTCCCTGACGCTGTGAGGCAGTGGTGCTCGCCACTGAGCCACCTCTGCTTAAACTCTACTCCCCCTTATTAACCTCCCCGCCCCGCAATTGGCTGAATCTGTGTTCTTTACATCAGAAATCAGTTTGTGGAAGCAGATGTCTCAGTAAAACCCAGTGACAGTCCATATGTCCTGTCTGTCTGAATGGGGATCCTATACCCAACACCTTCCACCCCACACTTTTCATTCACTTTCCAGAGACAGGAAACCAGTGGCTTCATGGGGACTACAACTCCCACAATCCCTGAGGTGGGAACCACACGTCTGTGTGGAAGCCTGGCACTGTAAATGTACAGAATGTGGGCCGATTTTGGAGCATGTGCTTTGGGGTAACTAGCGGAAAGTACTTCACACTGTGACTGGCTGGAGGAGGAACATATCGGTTGGGGGGGCGGGGGGTCAAAGTGTCACTACACCCACGTGGGGCCAAAGGCCATCCCCAACTCGTCATAACACTGGGCATCGACCAATGGGAAACAAAGAAGGATCTGACCCATTCTCCCAGACTGAAGGTTCCTCTTCTGTCCAGGATCTGCCACCTCCCTTTCTGTTTCCTTTTGTTTCATTCTGCTGTTACATTATTGACTTGCAGCAACTGAAGGGAAAGGAAGTGAACCCAGAAAGGGTGCAGAGTCTAACCAGGGACGGGAAGTGGTGGCATGGATCTGTTTATCAGTAACTCCATGAGAATGGGGAGGGTGTACACTAGGGGGTAGCAGAGTCAGAATGGTGGGAGAGAGGAAGTGGGCTGGAGGGTTACAGCGTTGGGGGAAGAAAGGGGAAAAAGATACTCCAGAGAAACTAGAATTGTCTGTTCTGAATTTCTAACCTGTACATATTCCTTTATACAGGGTACTAGATCGTGAAGGTTTGCAGACTGAAATCTCAAACTCGTGCAGATTGTGATTAAGTTAACCAGCATTTGAAGAACCAAAGATGGAGAATGACTCGGCCAAAATCCAGCAACCCTGTCCCTCCCAGCATTGTTGGTCTATCTGCACCAAATGGACTGTGAATGGTTCAAGACAGCAGCTCACTACCATCTTCTCCAGGGTAACTAGAGATGGGGAATAAATGCTGGCTGAGCCAGTGATACCCATATCCTGTAAATGGCTTCTATCTCTGAACCCCAGTTGATGTTACTGCAGGATGATGAGGGACGCTGAGTGTATCCTCCAGGAGGCAGCACCATCACATTACCCCTGCCTACACCCACACAGTAACACCGCAATGTCACTGGAACAAAAGGCAGTGAAACCAAAGGAGGACTTAGATATAGTTCTTTGAGGTAGAGTCATGAAAGGGGATTGGAGCACAGCAGGAACAGGAGACTGAGCTGGATGGTCTGCTGTTTCCCATTGAATGGTGGAGCAGGATTAAAAGGCTGAATGGTCTCCTCCTGCTGCTATCTCCCAGGTATGTATATAGCCATGGAGCCTGGGTAGGAAGAAGTGGGCAGGGATTCTCCAGGAGATTGCACTTCCACAACAGTTTTCAATGAGGGATGGTTTGATGGATTTTATTTAACGATTTTAAATTTTAAGGTTTGCAAATTTAACAAAATAAAAACAAAGTTTAGTCCACAAAAAATAAAAGTAAAAGAAATGAAACTATCTGAATATAATAGTTTTTAAAATAAAAATTCCCTATAGAACAAATTCCTGTCTATTCCTGGACACCATTATTTTCCAGCTGCTCAAACAACAGGGAAATATTCCCACCCTGTCTGAACCTTTGGTGTGATTTAACTGCTTTTCAGTTCTCGTTCTGAGTGTTGTGAAGTGTTCTTTTTCCCCTATTTCTCCTACTCAGAAGTGTTATCACAGCAACCTTCCCACCATCAAAATCATCATTACGCCATTTTGCTTTTGGTTAATCACCCGCAGTAAACCACCCGTGTAACTAATTGAATATTTATAAACAAGGCCTATGACGTGCAAAGCAAACCATTACAAGTGACAGAGTGGGAAGGGACTCAATCAAAGTAGAGTTGGGGGGGGGAGGGGGCAGCGGCGGAAATAAAGCAATGTATCCCCTGTGGTGCCCACCTCTATCTGAAGGCATCGAGGGCATTGATACACACCACATGCTCCTTCTCCAAGGACACCCTGCTGTGTCGCATTTATCCTCAATCATAGAATAGAATCCTGACAGTGTGGAAGGAGAGCATTGGCCCATCAAACCCCACTGACCATCTGAAGAACATCACGCCAGAGCACTCCATCCCTGTAATACTGCATTTCCCATGGCTGGTCCACCTAGTCTGCACAATACTGGACACTGTGGACAATTTAGCACGACTGGTCCACCTAACCTGCACATCTTTGGACTGTGGGAGGAAAGCGGACCACCTGGCGGGGACCCATATTATCATGGGGAGAATGTGGGAACTCCACATTGACCAAGGCTGGTCTCTAACCTAGTACGTGGTGCTGTGAAGCAGCAGTGCTACAATCATAATTTAAATCAAAACATATGATCATTGCTTATTATCACATTGCTGTTTGTGGATACTTATTGCCCAGAGCGACATTGACCATCTGAATGGCCTCTCCCCTGAGTGGGCTCACTGGGGTCTCAGCAAGTGGTGCATTTGAGTGAATCTCTCCCCACACTGGGAACAAGTGAATGGCCTTTCCGCATAGTGAGCTCGCTGGTGTTTCAGCAGGTCACTAAGTGTATCCTTTCCCACACACTGGGCAGGTGAAAGACCTCTCCCCGATGACAATGCACTGATGTCTCTGCAGGTGGGAGATTTGAATGAATCCTTTATCGCACATTGAGCAGGTGTAGGGTCTAAACCCACTGTGCTATCTCTGGTGCCTCAGCAGATTGTAAGATCGAGTAAACTCTTTCCCATACATGAGGCAGGTGAGTGGCCTCTTCGCAGTGTGACTGTGTTGGTGAGTGTCCCACTGGGAGGGGGAGGTAAATTCCTTCCCATAATCCCCATATTTGCACACCCTCGCCCTGGTCCCGTCATAATGGTGTCTTCCCAGATCACATGACCGGTTAAATATTCGACCACATGCGAAACATGGGAATGATTTCTCTGGGTTGGGAATGCTGCTTTCCCTTTCCATATTACCGATAAGGATCAGGACCTGCGGAATTCGATGACTCTGCAGTTGATGTGATGTGAAAGCTGAGTTTCCCAGCTGGGAACTCTCTCTCTCCCTATCATTACTACAACTCCCAACACCAGCTCTCCCTTCAGTTCTCCTGAATTGCTAAATTGGGACTAATGCAATGACCTCCGTAATGTGCCTTTCTCTTACCTGTTTCCGAAAGTAAATTAGGAACATTTTGAATAACTGCGCATTTTACCAGAAGAACCCACACCTATTCTATCATTTGAAAGTTTTAACCCATGGGAAATTTGTTCCCTGCTCCAATGACAGTTATAATGTTCTCACCACTTCTACGGGGCCAGTGCAGGTCAATTCTAACAGTTATCAATAAATTGTATCTGAACAGGGTATCCTCACAACAGGAAGTGCTCTGACACTCAATGCCTGTAAGTTGTGTCTTTTTTCATGTATCTGGCAATACAACTGAAGATATTTTATACAGTAACCTTACACTCTCAATTGCCATTTCCAGTCCATGAAGCAGCCAGTAACATGCACCAGTGACTGGAATTCTGATGACAGCATCGCTCTGGCTGGAGAGATTGAAGAGCGTGAAACTGTCTTCTCTGAAGTATCTAAAATGAAACACTTGAAATGAACAAAATTCTTCAAGAGCTCGATAGGACAGATACAGGAAGGATGTGCTCCCTGGCTGGTGTATCTGGAATGAAACCAGCACTAACTGCAGTATGTTACCCAGCATCCCCTTTAGTTGTATCAATGTTTAAGATGTATTTGCTGCTCTAATTCCACTCTCTTGATCACTCCCGTTTGTAACTGCTGTAGTGTTGTGGGCACTGCAAATTGATAACATTTGATTCAATCCATCCCAAAACCCCTGTGTCTGTGTCTCACTTTTGTTCACCGACACCCTCATTCAATCTGACCTCCTTACAAACCCTGAAATGATATTTCCTCAGAGGGCTTAGAATGAAATGTTCACAGAATTATTACTGCGCAAAATGAGGTGGTTTGCCTCATCAGCTCTCCAAAGGATCACCTCACCGAATGCTATTCTTCTACCTTTACCCCATAAACCTTCCCATTCGTCCTCTTCCAGTAACTGTTCAATTCTATTCTCTTCATTGTACCTGACTCCACCACACTCTTTGGCAGTGCATTCCTGACCATAAACATTTTTCTGCATGAAAACGTTTTGTCTCATGTCACATGTGCTTCTTTTGTCAATCCCTGTACATCGGTGCCTGCTCATTATTGATTCTTTCATGCATGCAAACAGTTTGTCCTGATCTATTCTCACGAGACCCCTGTTGGAGGTATCTTTACCCAGTATCCCCTGGGATGGTGAATATCATCTCACCCAGTAACAGGAGACCATTCAGGTGCTCTCACTGTGGGACTGGGTTCAGGACACCATCCAGCCTCACTGTACTCCAGTGAATACACACTGGGGAGAGGCCATTCACCTGCTCTGAGTGTGGGAAGCAGTTCACTCAGACATCCAGCTTGATGAAACACTGGCGAGTTCACAAGTAACCACAGCCATTGGATTTATTTTGTTTGTTCATGGGATCACGGCATCACTTGCTGGGCCAGCATTTGTCATCCATTCTGACTGCGCAGGAGATGGTTCAGAGTCAACCCCATTATTCAGGGTCTGGATTCACATGTCGGCTGGACCAGGCCAGAATTACCACAGTTTCCCAGGCCCAATGACATGAAGAGTTGCTTTCTGGTCTATTATCCTATTTCGGAAATAATAATGAATAATTTTTGCAGTTGAATTAAAAGTGAAAGACCAAAATGGGTTTTATTCTGATTGAGTAGGTCCTCCTGTTTCCTCAGTAGCTATTGACAATCTCATTCCCCCCGCACCAGAACCTGTTCCAGAGAGTGTTACAGAAAAGGCAGAATGGTCAGCTGCAGCTGGTCACCTGACTGGGCACTTGACACAAAGGTTCACTCTCCACAGATGCTGACAGTTCTGTTGAACTTTCCCCAGCAATGTTTGTTTTTGTTTCTGATTTCCCTGCATTTGCAGATAGTTAGTTTTTCAATATTCATCTTGTCTGTTGCAGAGGATTTTATCGAGGAATTTAGAGGGTTTTGAAAACTGCAAGTTAGGCCACAAATCAGCCATGATCTATTGAATTGCAGTGCATGGTTGAGGGGCTGAAAGGTCTCCTCCTCTTCCAATGAAAGTTGTCCATCTGCAGCTTGTGGTAACATTTCCCCTCACTGCTCACTTCACCTCCATGTCTAACACACTGTTACTGACTGAACAAACCTCCTGTGTTTGAACGAAACCTGCTCATGTTCAGTGGCTCCCTTACCTGCCATCCGGGTTTAACTCTCATCATGGAATGCTGTCTCATATTACTGCGGGAATGCTCACAAAGGACTCAGCCCGGAGTCTGTATCCCCTGGGATCCACGAAACCCATTTATTTCCTCCTTCCTCTCTCATTCTGGCTATTGAACTCTCGATTTCAATCCATTTTCCTGCCATGCTCTTCAACATTCCCATGTGGATGGACTACAGGCAGCTGGGATTTAATGAAGGGAAGTGGGGATTAGGCAGAACTACGAGGAGAGGCGACAGCAAAGACAGTTCACATTGTAACAGCAGAGTTTCTCTGTGACCCAGTGAATGGTGAGGCACCTGAGTTTGTGGGGGGAAGACAGATTTAATGAGGGATTTGGTAAGATACTCAGACATTGACCTGTCCATCTGATTGTTAACACAGAAGAAAGACAAAAGAAAGATACACATTTAGATAGCACCTTTGACCTGGGGCAATGAAACATGCTCCAGACCCAATGATTCCAACCTCAAATCTCTGAGCCCATAAAAACAAAGCTTCCTACTCATGACAGGTTGGCCCTCAGCCTCCTCTTTTCTTGAGTTGTTCAGCCTTTCCTGGTAATTATAACCTCTATGTTCCTGTAAGATTTGGGATGAATCCTTTATTATTTTTCTGTTCCTTGTGAGTGATGCCAGCAGCAGAAACAGTTCCTGACCTGTGAGGGGTTTGGGTTGGAGTATTTGTATTTACTAATTCATTCTCACCCTCACATACACAGTGTGAATTTGCTGTAAAACAGAAGAAAAGCATTGAGTGAGCACCCACAGAAACATAGAGGCAGCATGTGTACATGAGCTGAAAGAACCTGGCATGAGGAAAACGTGACGACAATCGCAACTAGTTAGAGTCACAGGTGCAGAAAGAGGCTATTCGATCCATCGAGCCTGCAATGACCTGCTTTCCCACCCTGCCTCCATAACCCCACATTTGCCATGGCTAACCCAACCGGCTGAACCTGCACACTACAGGCCATGTTAGCACGGCCTGCACATCTGTGGGAGGGTCACAGATTACATCCAAGTGCTCGGAATTGTGGATGAAGGCTCACGAATATTTGATTCTGACACAAATGCTCTGTTTTTAAAAATAAAATCTGGAGGAAATTGCAACCAGAAAGATTTCCAATTATTCTGGGGAAAGAGAATTCAAAACTCGTGCTACTGACCCAGGGGACACAGTGAAAGTTAAAGAGGCCTGGGAACCATCAGAAATGTAACAGGTTGTGAGGAAGGTGGTGGTCAGACAGGGACAAAAAGACAGTCTGTCACAAGGGGGAAGGGGGGAGAGATTAAACAGCAGAAATGGTGGTCCCTCAAGGCCACAGGGAATGGAGTTAGGGCTGGGAAAGAAACCAGGAAACAAGACATGCAGCTGTCAAAGAAATACTTTGGAAAAACAGATTATAACAATATAGACAGCAGAGTTCACAGTCTGAAATTGTTGCTTTCGTTGGTGAGTACAGATCGTTGTAAAGTCTGGGTAGTTCTATTATAAGCAACACATATAGGATGGGCCAAGTGGCCGTGATCTGTGCTGTAACTTTCTGATATTTCTTATCTGACATTTGGAGTTCAAGTCTGATGATGATGTTAATGAATTTTCTAATTGGACTGGAGTTTAATATTCTGGAGAAAATGTCAAATAAATCACATTGATCCTATTCTGCAGGCCTTAGTCCATAGCCCTGCATGTTCCAGCATTTCAGTTACATCCATGTCCTGCTGGTGGGACAGGATATACAGGGATGGTGATGGTGGTGCCTGGGACATTGTAAGATATGATTCTGCGTGTATGACTGTGTAAGGCTGTTGGTTGACTAGTCTGTTTTCTAGCTCACCCAATACGATGCTGGCAGGGTGAGAAACTACATTTGGAGCTCCTCTGCTCACCAGTTCCTTTCCTTTCTGCTTTTTCTTATTTCTTTCTCTCAGTCACCCCCTTGCAGTCTCTGACACAAACGTCTCAACATTGAATCATGATATCAGGATAACCCTGTATCCTATGCCTCATTACTTTGTGAATGAGCCTTCCATGGGGAACATTATCAAACACCTTGCTAAAATCCAGATACACCACATCCACTGCTCTGTCCTCACAAACGTGTTTGTCACATCCTCAAATAATTCCATAAGGTTTGTGAGGCATAACCTGCCGCTCACAAAGCAATGCTGACCATCTCTAATCAATCTATGCTTTTCCAAATAATCATAAATCCTGTCTCTCAGAATCCTCTCCGATAATTTGTCCACAACTGATGCGAGACTGACTCATTGATGATTCCCAGGATTATCTCAATTGCCTTTCTTGCATAAGGGAATAATGTTTGCCACCATCCAATCATCTGGTATGACTCTGGTGGACAATGAGGATGCAAAGACCGTCACCAAAACACAGTAATCCCTTCCCTCATTTTCCATTACAATTCTAATATATCCTTTCTGGCCCAGGAGTCTTATCTATCACCATGATTTTTCAATATGTTCAGCACATTCTCCATCTTAACATCAACTGGTTCGGGCATTCCAGCCTGTTTCACGCTGTCCTCACAAAGGACAAGTTCACACTCACTCATGAATACTGAAGCAAAGTACTCATTAAGGACCTCCCCTACCCCCTCTGACTCCTGGCACAAGTTTGCTTCACTATTAGGGGTATAAATATGGAATTATGTCTCAGCACTGAATTAATGTAAAGATGTTGCAGTGTACAATCACTCGATTACTTTGAATATTGAACTGTATTTTAACTGAGAAAACACAGTTGAATTGATTTCATTATATTTCACTTCATGCTAGCATTTATTGTGTTTCGAATCACAATAAGAGTTTCCTTTTTACATATATAAAACTTACTTAAAATTCATCGCACGTTTACGTACAGAAAATAGCATTATCATCTGCTTGTTCCTTCCTTTTTCAATGACTGTTCATTTTGAAATTGTGGAAGCTGTACTTTGTTGAAAGGAAGGGATATTGTCTTCAGCTGAATATTCACATTGATTTAAAAATGCATCAGTCATTCAACGTACAATGATCACGCAGTTTTGTCAATTTGTCTTTCAAAGAATTGTCATGAGATTCCTGTTTATTTACGACCATCATTCTTTTATTCTATTGTTATTGTAAAATAGTTTAATTTCCAGTCCATTACACACAGAAACTACCGAATTAATTCCCATTTAAATTACAACAATAAAACAGCTGATTATGTTTAATGTGGTTAATCAAATGAAAACTAATGTTGCAGTCCCGCCGTGCTGAGTGGGAACATTATGAAAGGAGCTTGTGAGGCTGTGGCAGTGTCTCTATTACTAGACCTGAGGGATGGTTTCAGGTCACACCTTCAACAGAAATATATCAAGAGCTGCTCTGAATGTTGATTAGAGAGTAGCTAAGCGCAGACTGAATTGCTTTTCAATCCAACATTAGATCTGCTTTTATATGTAATATCAATAATCACAAATCTGATGCTTATTTGTGTCAGGTTACCAAGAAATATGTGTACGGGAATCCCCCATTTTTGGAAAGATCGCTTTAGCCACTTTGCTTTTACAAAAGACTTACAGTTGTCCCTAGTTTCTCTAACTGAGAGAAATCTGAAGAGGATTTTCACTTTAACGAAAAAGGGGGGGTGGGGGATGTTTCCCCATATAAATTAATGCTTCTTCGATTTATGCATTAACAGCTTGTGAAAGGTTTCATAATAACGCTATACTTTCTGATAGTGGTGATACCTGTATCTAATTCTGTTGCTTATAAGTTCCTGGAGAATATTTGAAAATGTTGCAGAATTAAAGATTACGATGTTTAAGTAATGTGATTGATCTTTTTTTGTTACAAAGTGGCAAGTCCAAACAATTGAAACACATTAAACATTATTCTCTCATGCTATAAATTTGAAATAACGTTGATATCTTCTTCAGTAAACTAACAAATGCTCCCACCTATTACTTGTCAGTCAGCTGGTTACCTACTTTGTAACTAAATGTTGTGATTCACCTAAGTATTACTCTGTCCTTTAATCAAAGTGTATTTGTAATTGTTGTTCAATTTATGAATTGTCAGGAAATTGTTTTTATTTTTCCATTCACCAGTCTCCCTGCTTTAGGAAAGATGTTGGGAAACTTGCAAGAGTTCAGAAAAGTTTTACTAGGGTGTTGCCAGTATTGGAACATTACAAGGAATTCAGAAAGGAAAGGGAGAGTGGAGATGGAGTAGGTTTTTCCAACAATGGTGAGGCCAAATATTAGTTTGTAGCAGAACGGGAGAGAAGGACATAACCAGAAAAGACAGACAGATAGAAAAAGGCACATTTTCTGTGATTTGGTGAGGGGGAGTTATGAGGAGGAGCAGCCCTACTCCAAAAGCACTATTCCTACATCCGTGAAATCACCCAACCCCACCCTAGTCTCAGCTCATTTACTGAAACACTCGCCCATCCCTGTGTTATCTCCAGACTTCATTACCCAAACACACTCCTGGCCAGCCTCCCACATTCAACTTACATGCAATCTCAAGAGTATCTAAAACTCGACTGTCTAAGTTCTCACTTGTACCAAAACTTGTTGATCCATCAAAAGGCTCCTATTAACAAGCAACAATTTAAAATTCTCACCCTTAATGTAATTCCTGGCTGTGAACATCCCTGTCTCCCTGCACCACACAACCTGTGAGATCCCGACAACTCATTTTCTTTCAGACTCCCAACGATTTTTTTTTCATTGCTTCACCTATCTGGCTGTTTCTACTGTTGCCAAGGCAACATGGTCTGGAATTCCCACCCTAACCCTCTCAGACCTGCTTTCCTCCTTTATTCCTGAAAACCTGCTTATTTGGCAATTCTTTTGATAACCTGACCGAATATCCCCATCTGTGGCCTTATGTCAGAAGCTCTCAATAGTATTTCTGTGGAATTATAAACATGATAAAAAAAAACAAACTGTTGTTGATTTGCACATACATTGTCAACTCTTCACTGTCGCTGAGTGAATAATCTATAACAGCACTTACCCAACCACATTGTGGGAGCAATTTCACCACACGAACTGCAGCTGTACAGGGAAGTCAAACATCACCCTCTCCCCAGGCAATGGGGCTTTGGCATTGATCATTGGGATATGTGGAAGGAGAAACACAGCTGATATTTCAGGCAGTGCTAAATGCATTACAGGGAGGGAAAGTGTTGCAGCATTTGGGATTTTCAAATTTGTGTTTTACAATGTGCACTAAGTTCTGTAAAACCCCTCATTCCATACCACGAAAATTCCCTTCTCTTCCTGGTCAATATGTCTTTCCTTTCCCCTGCCCTGCACCTTCACACATTTCCAATGCCTTGGCCACAACACACACAGTGCTGTCAGTGAGGTTTATCAGGTGGTAAAGTATTGTCCCGCCCCTCATTCACTCCGATTGGTTGAAGGACCAACTGGCACATCCTGGTCCTCCAGCCTCGTCCCCCCACTCATTGGTCCTGCGCTGACATCAATAATCCGAGGCCCATTGTGGGCTGGAGCATGCTCAGTGCTTCCTGCTTTTGCTGCTGTTCATCAGGTATAAGAGAGAGAGAGAGAGAGAGGGCTCATCCCTGTTTCTCCTGATGTCAGACAATAACAACAACTACCTGCATTGTATGGAGCCTTTCACATTGACAAATCTCCTAAAATGCTTCACAAATGATGGAAACGTTGATTAAAGAACAATTTTTAGATACATCTTCAAGGCGGACAGAGTGGGGGTGAGGGAGGATATTCCAAAGGTCTGTGTCCTCGGCAGTTCCAATCGTGGAGTGATATAGATGGGCCACAGCTTACAACAGAGACAGTTAGTGGCTAACTGTAGCTTAACAACCCCATGCCATAGCCCCCTACCCCACACACCAGGCCTTGCTCTCACAGCCTGTCATTACACACCACCTATGATTTGCCACTAACAGTCTCCATTAACAGCTAGTCACCTTCGCCCAGCCAGATGGTTATCCACTCCTTTACCCACTGTTCTTCTCACTCTATCCACACCTACCCTTTACTCCTTTTATCTTGTCCCCCACCCCCAAAAAAACACTATCTTCTGCACATAAACTTGACTTTTTTTTTTCTCAGTGACATCTGTTCTGTGGAAGGAACACCGGATCGTAAACTTTAACTCTGATTTCTCGTCACAGATGCTGCCAGACCTGCTGAGCTTCTCCAGAACCTCCTGGTTGTTGTTTCTGATTTACAGCATCTGCAGTTCGTTTGGTTTTAATTTACCGGGAGTTTGTAATTCAGGTCCAGCAGCCTCTGTCCCAGTCTCTGCTGTCTCTCCCACCCCCACCCAGTGACACTGCATCTGCACAGCTCATGGACAGGTGTCGTCTTGCTGGCCACACCCCTCATTCACTCCCATTGGCTGCAGGACCACACCAACTCTCCTCCTATTGGTCTGGAGCTGCCGTTAATCAAGCCGGCGCCGATTGAGAGGTGAGCTCCTCCCTCTCTCTGCTCTGGGATGAGCTTCATCATTCACAGTGAATGGGGCAGTATCACAGAGCACTGGGGCTGGGGGCTATTCAGCCCATTGGAGCTGTCCTCTCTCCCTCTGTAGATGGTGCAAATCTGTCCCAACTACCCCCAAATCTTTCCTTAAAAAGTAAAATTCCAAGTCTGTTTCAAAATACCTGCTGAATCTGTGTCGTTCAGACTGTTCCAGATGCTCAGAACTTACTGAGTAAAATAATGTTCACATTTTCACCTTGTATTATTTGCCAATTACTTGAAAGTAGTTACTAAAAATTGTGACAGGGTTAACAATTCCTCTCTCTCTTTGCAAATTCAAGACCTTGGAACAAAATCGGCACCAGGTCAAAATCACTGCTTCACCTTCTCAGCTCCAAGGATAATTATCTGTGCTTCAGCTAGCTCTGCACAAAAGAGAGGAATGCATCTTAATTTATTAAGATCAAAGAAACAGACCTCCGGTCCAATTCGTCTGTGCCAACAAGGAATCCTAAACTAATGAATTCCCATTTACCATCTATTGGCCTGTATCCATCAAAACCCTTCCTATTCATGTACCCAATTGGAAGCCTTTTAAATGTTGTGATTTTATCAGCCTCCACTACTTCATCTGATAGCCCTTCCCATACACACACCACACTCAGCTTGAAAATGTTGCCAGTTCGATCCCTTTTAAATCTTTGCCCTCTCAACTTAAACCCATGTGCTCTAGTTTTGGACCCACCTAACCTGAGGAAATAGGACCCCAGCTGCTCACCTTATCCACGCGCCTCGTGATTTTATAAATCTCAATGAAGTCACCTCTCAGTCTTTGACTCTCCAGAGAAAATAGCCCCAGCCTATTCAGTCCCTCCCTGTAGCCCAAATCCTCCAATCCTGGTAACATTTTTGTAAATTTTGTCCAAACCTTTTCAAATTTCACAACATCCTTCCCAGAACAGGGAAATTCAAACTGAAAACAGAATTCCAGAAGTGGCTTAATCAACGTCCTGTCCAGCCACAATATGACGTCCCAGCTTCTGTATTCAATGCATTGACCATTAACGGAGAGCGTTAATGGAGTCCCATTTGCCAGCGGTTCACCCTTATCCCTCTAAAACCTCCCTCTTCAAGTACCCAGTCAGACGCCTTTTAAATGCTGCAATTGTACTAGCCTCCACCCCTTCCTCTGGCAGCTCATTCCATACTTGCAATGCCCTCAACTTAAACACGATACCCCTTAAATCCCCTTTAAATCTTTTCCCTCTCACCTTAAGCCTGTACCCTCTCGTTCTGGAGCCACCGAACTTGGGAAAAAGTCCCTGACTGCTCACCTTATCCATGCCCTTCATGACTTTATAAGATCACCTCTCAGCCTCCAAATCTCCAGGGAAAATAGTCCCAGCCTATTCAGCCTTTCCCAATAGCTCAAATCGTCCAACCCCAGGAAAGTCCTTGCAAATGTTTTCTGAACCCTTTCAAGTTTCTCAACATTATTCCAAGAACAGGGAGATTGGAACTGAAAACAGAATTCCAGAAGGGCCTTCATCAGTGCCCTGTCCAGCTACAATATGACATCACAACAGACCAATAACGGGGAGCGTACCAAATGCTGCATTCACTCCCCTGCCTACCTGTGACTCTACTTTCAGGGAACCAAGAACCTGCACTCCAAGGTCCCATTGTTCAGCAATGTTCCCCAGGACTTTACCATTAAGTGCATAAGTCCTGCCCTGATTTGCCTTTCCAAAATATAACAGCTCACATTTATCTAATTTGAACTCAGTCTGCAATTCCTTGCTCCAATGGCCCATCTGATCAAGATCCTGTTGTATTCTGAACTAACCTTCTTCACTGTCCACTACACCTCCAATTTTGGTGTCTTCTGTAAACCTACTGCCCATATCTCATATATTCACATCCAAGTCATTTATTTAAGGGCCCAATATCCATCCCTGCAGCACACTGCTGCTCACAGGCCTCCAGTCCGCAAAGCAACCCTCCATCATCATCCTCTGTCTCCTACATTCAAGGTAGTTTTGTAATGGCTTGCTCTCCCTGCATTCCATGTGATCTAACCCTGCTAACCAGTCTGCTTTGTGGAACCTTGTTGAATGTCCATATAAACAGCATTCACCGCCTGGCTTAATCAATTTTCTTTGTCACTTCAAAACACTCAATCAAGTTAGTGAGACCCAATTGTGCATGTACAAAGCCACAGTGACTCTTCCTGATCATTCCTTACCTTTCCAAATAGATGGATATCCTGTCCATTCGAACAACTTGCCTGCCTGACTTCAGGCTCACTGTTCTCTTGTTCCATGGCCTCTCCTTACCACCTTTTTAAAATAATGGCACCCACCTCACCTATCACTATCAAGGATACAAATATCACAGGAGAGGCCCAACAATCACTTCCCTAGATTTCCGGAAAGTTCCAGGATACACCTGATCAGGTTCCACAGCTTTATCCACCTTGATGCGATATAAGATATCCAGTCCCACCTCCTCTGTAACATGGACACTTTTCAAGTTATCACTGTTTATTTCTCCAAACTCTCGAGCTTCCATATACTTCTCCAGTAAAAATGACGTGAAATATTTGCATATATTTCACACCCTCTGTGATTCCATAGACAGCCTTGTTGACCTTTAAGCGGTCCTATTCTCTGGTCCAGTTAATCTTTTGTCTGTGATATATTCGTTTAATCTCTTTGGATTCTATGCCAGGACATCCCAGAAAGGCCTACTACAAGGACCGTAACTTTCCTCCGACTTGATCAACAATGCCCTCCAACACATACCCTCCACTTCCCGCACCTCCACCTTTACCCCACCCCTCCAGCCACAATAAAGAATACAGCCCTGCGGGCTTCATCTTCCACCCCACTAATCTCCAGATACAGCGCATTAACCTCTTATTTCTGCTACCTAAAGTCAGACCCCACCATAGACATATTTCCCTCCCCACCGCTTTCTGCGTTCCACAGAGACCATTCCCTCTGCACCTCCCTTGTTAGGTCCACAGCCTCCCACCAACACATGCTCCACACCTTTGACCTTCCCTTACCGCCACTAAAATGTAAAACGTTCAGCCACACGTCACTGAGCTCTGCCCAGGACCTCAAAACGATCTTTTCACATCAGGCAGAGATTTGCCTGCACATCCCAAAACCTCATATACTGCATCTGGACACTATGGGAAATTTAACATGGTTCATCCAACTAACCTACACATCTTTGGACTGTAGGAGTAAATTTGAATATCCGAAGGAAACCCTCACAAACACTGGGGAGAATGTGCCAACTCCAACACAGACAGTTGCCTGAGGCTGGTATCAAACCCAGGTCTCTGTTGCTGAGGAAGCAGCGCTAACCACTGAGCCACAATACTGTGGGATCTTTGGTGCTGATGTGCTGCCCCACTGATACCTCAGTCACTCACCCTGCCTCATTTCCTAAGAGGCAGTGATGATGGAGTGAAATTATCACTAGACAATTAATCCAGAGACCCAGATAACGTTCTGGGGACTTGGGTTTGAATCCCATCACGGCAGATTTTGGAACGTGAATTCAATAAATATCTGGAAAAAATAATCTAGTGACGAGAAGGAATCCATTGTCAATTGTTGAAAAAACCCATGTGGTTCACTCATGACCTTTAGGGAAGGAAAATGCCATCCTTACCTGGTCTGGTCTGCATGGGACTCCAGACCTATAGCAACGTGGTTGACTCTTAACTGCCCTCTGGGTAAACGCAGCAATAAATGCTGGCCGAGCCAGTGATAGCCTCATCCTGTGAATGAATAAAGGAAACAGGTCAGGTTTTGTTCCTTCTCTAGTAGGTACATCCTACAAACTGAATCTGAAATGTTCGCGTACACACTGAACAAATACCTTTTCATCCAAGCCCTTAACACTACATCACTCCGAGGCTGAGTTAAAACCACTTATCATTGCATCCATATTATTCTTACAGATAACTGAGGTCTCCTGGTAAAATTCTGTCTCAATTCCCCGCTGACTATTGGGAGAGAGTCTATAATACAATCCCAGTAAGATGGTCATCCCTTTCTTATTTCTCAGTACTACACAAGTAACTTGCCTGGAGGTATTCCCAGGAATATCCTCCCGAAGCCCAGCCATAATGTTATCCCTAATCAAAAACACCTCTCCCCCTGCTCTGTTGGCCCCTTTCTATCCTTGCTATAGCATCTATACCTGGAACATTAAGCTGCTAGTCCTACCCATCCCTGAGTGCTGCCTCTGTAATTGCTGTAATATCCCAGTCACATGTTCAAAACCATACCCTGAGCCCACCTGCCTGACCTGTCAGGTCTCTTGCACTGAAATAAATGCAGTGCAACTGGTCCGTCCCACCTCATTCTGTAGCTTGCTCTTGCCAGCCTTGACAGTCTGACCGGTGAACAGTACCAGCCTCAGACTCACCTCTTTTCTCACTATCTCTTTAGGATTACCCCGACTCCCTCACTGGTTTAACGTCTCCCGAGTGGCACTAGCAAATCTCCCTGCTCGTCAGGACCCCATGCTTTCCCCTTCCTATGCCATTGGTACCAATGTACAATGTCCTCCCACTGGTTATTCTCCCTTTTGAGAATATTCTGCTCCCTCTGTGAGACATCCTTGACACTGGCACCAGGGCAGCACCACCCCATTCTGATGCCTCACTGTCAGGTGCAGAAATGGCAGACTGTGCCCCTGACTAGAGAGTCCCCTATCACCATCGATCGTGTGGAACTGGATATACCTCACATTATGTTAGAAGCCAGTCTCAGTCCCAGTAACTTGGCTGTCAGTGCTACTTTCCCCTGAAAGTCTATTACCAACTACATTTTCCAAAACAGTACACTTGTCTGAGATGGAGATAGCCACAGGAGACTCCTGCAGTACCTACCTACCCCTCCTAGCTTTCCTGGGGGTAACCCATCTACCTGACTGTATCTGCAGTATCCTGCAATCCTGAGACTGCCGCCTATCACACTCCCCGGCTCCTGTCAATTCCTCACTGCCTTTAATCACTCCTCCACCAATCCATGTGATCCAATTGAATTTGTAATCACACTTCCTGCAGACATAATCATCAGGATCATTGAAACTCTCCCTAATTTCCCACATCCAACAGGAACAGCACGCCACTCTACAACAGGCCATCACTCTGCCTTAATAATCTACAGACCAAGGCAAAGGCACAGTCTAACTGCTCGATAAATACTGCCCGAGAATAACTTATGTTTTATATCTTAAACATTTAATCAAGAGACCGTAAGACATTAAAAAGAAATCCTCACTTTACTCACTATTGTAGATTTAATAAAATAAAACTGACTAAGATTGATGTTTGAAGAGACTGAAACTCACTGAGCTGATCCCGGCTCTGAGTACTTCCAAGGGTGAGGTCTCTCTGAGGGCAGCTGTGAAATGTCACTGTTTCTCTTCTCTGCCCATTCCATTTCCAGAGAGGTTTTTAACTTCACAGCAAGTCAGCTCAGAGAGGTCACTGCTTGGTTGTATTCACTGGAGGGTGCCTTTGCTGCCCAGACCAGTATTTATTGGCCACCTTTCCTTGTCTTGGAGAAAGTGGTGGCTAACCGCCTCCCTGAAATGCTGCAGTCCATGTACACCACAGTGATGTTTGGACAACAGTCCCCCTCTGGCCCCACAACCCTCCCTGTCTCTGTAATCCCCCTCCGGCTTCAGAAATTACACGTCTGTGGCATCAGATTTTTATTTGGATTCGTTTTTGTTTAATAAACACCACCCACCCGCCCCCCCCCCACAAAAAAAAGTGAAATATTTCACCCCCAAACAAATTTCCGTTGATTGACCTTTTGGAGAGGCTGACACATGGAGGTTGCAGTACTTTATCTCACATTGTATGCGTAGAATGATGGAACTTTCTTTTAAACATTGCTAAAAAGGGAGGCAACGGCTTAACGCTATTCCTGCCAGACGAGTGATATGTGCAATGTTCCGAGGATTAGGGTTAGAATCCCAGCATGGCTGATGACGGCATCGGAATTCAATACAATCTAGAATGAAAAGGCGAATGATGACCATGAAACTATTGTCGATTGTTAGAAAACCCATCTGGTTCACTCATGTCCTGCAGGGATGGAAACGGTCATCCTCACCTGGTCTGGCCTACATGTGACTCCAGACCCACAGCAATGTGGTTAACTCTCAACTGCCCTCAGGAAAACTACTTTAAAAACTGTTAACAAATACCCCGCAGGTATCACTTAAAAACTGGCTGTTCCCATTGGGACCATGGGAATTTCTGAACGGCCTGAACTAAAAATGAATTTCAGTTTCACCTTCTCCCTGTCTTCCCTCGCTCTGTTTTCATCTAACTCCAAAACACTCATTGAGCCAAGTAGCACCCACAGTGCAGCCCTGTCATTGTCATTGTCTGCTCACACCTACACTGCCCTCAGCCTCCTGTACTGTTCCAATGTATCTCAATGGGAGCTCAGGGACAGCATCTCATCTTTCAATTCAGCCCTTTGTAACCCCAGAGTCAACATGGACCTTAGCAGTTTCTGAATGAACAGTCAGTTGTCAGAAGCTGGAACATTCCACCTGAAAAGGTACTGGAATTTGAATCCAAAAGGACATTTAATGGGAAGTTTGCAGGTAATTGAAAATATGAAGTTTACGGGTTAACATCACGAAGTGGGTGCCTGGGTCTAAATCTGAGGGTTCTTACAAAGAGACGAGGTGTAATTTGGATAAATCTGTGCTCCCTCTCAGGGCAATATCTCCTTCCTCAGCTGCAGGGCCCAGAACAGAGCACACACCCAAAGGGTGATCCAACCACAAATTTGTACATCTTTCTGCTTAACAAAAATATCGGAGATATTTTCCCACAAACAGAACAGACAAACCTTTCTCCTTCCACAGTTAAATGCCAATGATATTCAGATCCTGATGACTCCACTGACTGTAAAAACTTGCTTTTGAGATCCCAGCCTCAATTATTCTGATTTAATATCCTATGAAATGAATTCACAAAACAAAACTCAGTCAGTACAGGAAGAATATAAAGACATACTTTTCTCTTGGTATGTGCTTGATGTGTAAATGCCTCTCCTAAAATCACACGCTATTCCTGCCAGACGAGTGATATGTGCAATGACACCCCACCTCCGCCCCCCCAACCACCCCCCCCCCCATCCTAGGAATGGGACATGTCCATGTGCCTCATTGTACCTTGCCCCCAATAAAGATGGCGGCCATATCCCAGGACCTTTCACCGCCTGAGGGCCGCAGCCATTTTCCCATCTGCTGCAAAGGTGGGAAAGAGTTTCTAATTCAGACTAACGTTCCGCACAGAGTGTAATTAAGACTTCCCAGTCTAAAGTGCCTCATTATCTCCTGTCTCCGAGGCCATTCTCCCCTTCTCTGTTTGTGTCTCCCACATTCACCAATGGCCGAGTCACGTGACACTGCACAGGCGGAGTTACTGGTGACGTGTCATCCCACTGGCCACGCCCCTCATTCACTCCCATTGTTTGGATGACCAGCTGGTTCCACTTGGTCCACCAGTCCCACCCCCTTTTCCTATTGGTCCGAAGCTGCCATCAATCAGCTGGACCCCATTGTGAGGTCAGTGGTGGGATCCTCCCCCTGCCTGAATCAAACCCGGAAGGTGGATGGATGGTGAGAATCAGGAACAACAAGCAGGAGGTGCTGGGAAAGCTCAGCAGGTCTGGCAGCATCTGGGAACAGGAATCTGTCCAGTGGCCCTTCCTCAGGACCGATGAGAGCTGGGAAAATTAGGATCCTGACAGTGTGGAAACAGGCCATTCGGCCCTAAAAGTCCACAGCGTATCTCCGAAGAGTATCCCACCCAGACCCATTCCCCTACCCTATTACTGTATATTTCTCCTGAATAATGCACCTCACCTACACATCCCTGAGCATTATAGGAAATTTAGCTTGGCCAATTCAACTAACCTGCAGATCTTTGTACTGCAGGAGATAGGGGTTAAAGAGTAAATAATGGGCAGGGACAGAACCCAAAGAGAGACAGGAACATTTGGAAAGACAAAGGAGTGGATTATGATCTGATTGGGAGAGTGCATAGCTGTTAATGGAGGGGACAGGAATCTGGGTCTGGCAGCATCTCAGTGGAGGTGGCGGAAATGGCGACTGATGATCTACGTTTTGCTGCAAAAACAGACCCCGAGCTTCCAGCTGCCTGCCACTTTAACACACGAGCCTGTTCCCTGGCCAACGTCTCTGTCTCATGCTTACTGCAGTGTTCCAGTGAGGCCAGAACATACCAAATGGCCCGTATTTCAAGGACTGCAATTTCCCCTCCCATGTGGTCAATACCATCCACTATATCTCCTCCACTTCCTGTATCTCTGCCTTTGAAACCCACACCTCCAACTGCAACAAGGATAGACCACCCCCCCTCCCCCCACCAAGTCCTTACCTTCCACCCAGATACAACACATCATCCTCTGCCGTTTCCACAACCTACAATCAGACTGCACCACCAGATTCTTAAGGGGTTTGACAGAATAAATACTGATGTGTCTGAGGGTAAATACAGAGGGGGGAGTTTGAAACCAGATTCTGAGTCAGTCACAGAATCAAGGGTTCTGTTTCGGATTCATCAAGTTTAAGGGAACACGGGTAAGGGGTTTCAGTAGCAATGGATCTGGAGTGAGGAGACAAGCAACATTTAAGAGATTGGAATTCCTGGTGTTTGGGATTGTGTAGATGTCTGATCAGAAGGTCAGCTTCACATCAGATACAACTGTAATATTGTGAAGAGTGTAGTTCTGCTGCATCGTTCCCAGTGAGAGGGAAAGGCTCAGCAGTAAGGGAAAGGAATTTGTCAGACAATGGGTTTAACCATTACAATGTTTCATTGGAGGAAACTGCACCTAATCGAGTAGTGGGAATGTGGTAAGCAGTTTGATAACTGAGTAACAGTGGAGTAATGGAGAGGGATGATGGGGGGGGGGGGGGGGGGGAGAGCTGGGCATCGTCAGTGTACATGTGAAACCCAACATGGTGCTTTTGCACAATGGCACCTCCTGGCAGTATGTATGTGAGATACAGGAGGGGCCAAGGACACCAAATGCAAGGAATTCAGAAAGGAAAGGGAGAGAGTGGAGATGGAGCAGGATTTTGGGAGAGAAGGATAAAACCAGAAAAGACAGAACAAGGAACAATATTGGTGAATCAGTGAGGGGGACTGATGAGAAGGAGGAGGAAAGAGAGTTGGAAAGTCTATAGTTTAGTGAAATTAGGGTAAAGGGTCAAGATGAGTTCTGATAAGGCTTGACAAGAGACTGGAAGAAGATGTAAGTTTAGGACAAAAACCAGGAACACCATGTGAGGCAGTTTGGCTCTGTGGGCTAGTGAGAGGGAGGGAAGCAGCAGATTGGATTATCTCAGTCTTAGTGACAGAGAAACGCCATGTGCTCCAAACTCTTCTTGTTGGATGGAGGAGACAGGAGGATGGACAGTGTTTCACAAAGAAACAAAACCTGGGTAAGTGATATTTAAAGTGATTAAACAAACCTAATATATTTAACTTTTATCCAAAATATTAAAACAAATGACTGAAGTCCTGGTTCGAATCCCAACTTGGCAGATGGTGGAATCTGAATTCAAGAAAAAAATAACTGGAATTAGGAATCTCCTGATCTCCATGAAACCATTGTCAATGGCAAAAACAATCCTGCCAACCCGACAGTGGCCCAGCCAGCTACTCACTGTATTAATCACTGCAAAGTCTCAACAAAGGAATGAAACTGGGTGGACCACTCGGTTTCTAACAAGGCACCAGAAAATACAGCCACAGAATCAGCCCTCTGGATGGTGCAACGTCCTCCAGACTAACATCTGGAGTTTGGTGCCAAAATGTGCAGAGCTGTCTCACAGACCAATCAAGGAACAGCCTGACATTCTCATACTCATGAAATCAACCCTTACAGACAATGACCAGACACCACCATCACCATCCCAAGATATTGAGATTGTGGTGATGGAAAAGCACAACAGGTCAGACAGCATCCGAGGAGCAGGAGAATCGACGTTTCGAGCCTAAGCCCTTCATCAGCCTGACCTGCTGCGCTTTTCCAGCACCACACTCTCGACTCTGATCTCCAGCATCTGCAGTCTTCACTTTCTCCTGAAATCTCTGAATATGTCCTGTCCCACCAGCAGGACAGACCAGGAAGAGGTGGTGGCACAGACAGGGAGGATTTGCTCTCGGAGTACTCAGCATTGACTCCGGACACCAGGAAGTCTCATGGCTCCTGTTGATTACTAGGTACCGTCCTCCCTTGGCTGATGAATCACTTCTCTTTCATGTTGAACACCATTTGGAGGAAGCACTGGGGAAGTAAAATGGTGTCAAACGTACTCTGGGTACAGGATTTCAATGTCCACAATCGAGACTAGCTCTGCAACAGAATTACTGACTGAGCTGGTCAGGTCCTAAAGGACACAGCTGTTCAACTGAGTCTGCAATGGGTGGTGAGGGAACCAAGAGGGAAAAAACATACTTGATCTCATTGTTATGAATTGACCAGCTGCAGATACATCTGTCCATGACGGTATCGGACAGGACACATTCCTCTTGGAGACAAAGTCTTGGCTGAAAGTTGAGAAAAACCTCCATTGTGTTGAGTGACACTATCACCATTCTAAATGGGACAGACTTTGAAGAGATGTAGAATCTCAAACTGGATCTCTGAGGCACTGTGGGACATCAACAGCAGCAGAACTGTACTCCAGCACAATCTGTAATCTAATGGGTTTGTAAATCCTGCTCTCACCCATCACAATGGACAGGAAAGGAGGGCATGCCAAGAGCAGCACCAGGTGTACCTAAAAATGAAGTGCCAACCTGGTGAAGCTACCAAACAGGACCATCTGCATTTCAAACAGCATCAGCACCAAGCCACAGAGCTAAGTGATCCTACATCCAATGGAACAGATCGGAACTCTGCAGTTCTGCTACACCCAGTTGTGAATGGTGATGGACAATTAAATAACTCACTGGAGGAAGCATCACAGATATCCCCACCTTTACTGATGGAGGGGCCTCACACATCCATGCACCAGATACGACAACAGCATTTGCAGCTATCTGTATCCAGAAGTGCAAAGTGGGATGATCCATCTCATCCTTCTGCAGTGGTTTCCAACATCACAGATGCGAGTTTTAAGCCAGTTTGATTCAGTTTGGATAACATCAAGAAATGGCTAAGTAGTGCAAAGGCTACGGGCTCTGGCAATAATACTGACAGAGGAGGTTCCAGACTGAGTCTGTCTGTCATAGAGAGTATGGCTGCCTCATGGAGTTTGAAGCACTGCAATGAGTCCATGCAAGTCATGTTAGTCAAGGATATTATAACGGTGGCTGAGAGTACTTTTGATGAGGACTCTATTACTGAGGTAGTGTGGGCTGAGGTTAGAAACAGGAGAGGAGAGGTCACACTGCTTAGAGTTTTTTTTATAGGCCTCCACAGAGTTCCAGGGAAGTTGAAGAGAGAATTAGCAAAATTATTCTGGGTAAGAGCAAAAGTACCAGGGTGGGCATTATGGGGGACTTTAGCTTTTGTGCAGAGAGGTAGCGAGTCTGTTTGAGAACGTGTCTGAAGAGCTTATGGGGGACTTTAGCTTTCCCAACATTGACTGGGAATGCTATAACTCTCATATGTTGGGTGATCAATTTTTGTCCAGTGTGTACAGGAGGGGTTCCTGATACAGTATGTCGAAGGCCAACAAGAGGGGAGGCCACATTGGATCTGGTGATTGGTAATGAACCTGGCCAGGTGTTTGATTTAGTTTTAGGTGAGCACTTTGGAGAGAATGACCATAATTCAGATATGTTTAGTTTAGCAATGGAAAGGGACAGGTACCTGCCACAGGGCAAGAGTTATCAATGGGGCAAGGACAATTATAATGCAATTACGCAGGAATTGGGATGCATAGAATAGCGTAGCAAAATGCAGGGGATGCAGAGAATGAAAATGTGAAGCTGGTTTATGGGACAGATATTGCACGTCCTTGATAGGTATGTCCCTGTCAGGCAGGGAGGAAGTGATAAGGTAAGGGATCCGTGGTTTATTACAGAAATTGCATCGCTTGTTAAGAAGAAGAAGGAGGCTTATGTGTTGATGAGACAAGATGGTTCAGATGAGGAGATGGAGAGTTACAGATCAGATAGGGAGGATTTAAAGAGAGAGTTAAGAAGAGCAAAGAGAGGACACGAGCAGTCTTTAGCAAATAGAATAAAGGAGAACCCTAAAGTTTTCTATAGGTATGTGAGGAATAAAATGATGATTACGGTAGGAACAGGTCCAATCAAAGACAGAATGGGAAGTTGAGTGTGTACCATGTGGAGATCGGAGAGGTGCTAACGAACATTTCTCATTGGTTTTCACTCAGGGAAAGGAGAATATTGTAGAGGAGAAGAATGTGGTATGAGATATTAGACTAGAAAGGATCGTGATTAGTTAGAAACAGGTGTTATCAATTCTAGAAAGAGTGAAAGTAGACAAGTCCCCTGGGTTGGATGGGATTTATCCAAGGATTCTCTGGGAAGCTAGGGAGGAGATAGCAGAGCATTTGGCTTTCATATTTGAGTCATCATTGTCTACACGTTTGGTACCAGAGGACTGGAGGATTGCAAATGTTGTGCCTTTGTTCAAGAAGGGCAGTAGAGATGACCCAGGTAATTATACACCAGTGAGCCTGACTTCTGTTGTAGGAAAGGTTTTGGAAAGGATTATAAGAGATAAGATTTATAATCATCTTGCAAACAACAATTTGATTTCAGATAATCAACATGGTTTCATTAAGGCAGGTCATGTCTCGCAAACCTCATTGAGGTTTTTGAGAAGGTGACCAAGCATGTAGATGAGGGTAGGGAAGTTGACGTGGTATACATGGACTTCAGTAAAGCCTTTGATAAGGTTCCACACAGTAGGCTGTTGGAGAAAATGCAAAGGCATGGAAATGAGGGTGATTTAGCAGTTTGGATTAGACACTGGCTTTCTAAAGGAAGGCAGCGAGTGGTGGTTGATAGAAAATATTCAACTGGAGTCCAGTTACTAGTGGTGTGCTACAAAAATCTGTTTTGGGACCACCACTGCTGTTTGTCATTTTTAGAAATGACTTAGACGCAAGCATAGGTAGATGGATTAGTAAATTTGCTGATGACACTAAAGTCGGTGGAGTAGTGGACAGTGTGGAAGTGTGTTACAGATTGCAGGGGGACTTGGATAAACTGCAGAATTGGGCTGAGAGGTGGCAAATGTAGTTCAATGCAGCTAAATGTGAGGTGATGCACTTTGAGAAGAATAACAGGAAGGCAGAGTACTAGGTCAATGGAAAGATTCTTGGTAGTGTGGATGTGCAGAGGGATGTCGGAGTCCATGTACATAGATCCCTGAAAGTTGCCACCCAGGTGGAAAGTACTGTTAAGGTGACATATGGTGTGTTAGGTTTCATTCATAGAGTAATTGAGTTCCAGAGCCGCAATATCATGCTGCAAAGATACAAAAAGCTGGTGCAGCCATACTTGGAATACTGTGTGCAGTTCTGGTGCCCATATTTCGGGAAGGACAGGAGGAATTGGAAATGGTGCAGAGGAGATTAACCAGGATATTGCCTACTCTGGAGGGAAGGTATTACAAGGAAAGGCTGAGAGACTTGAACCTGTTCTCCTTGGCAAGAAGGCTAAGAGGGGATTTGATAGAGACATACAAGATGATCAGAGGCTTAGATAGGGTAGACAGTGGAAGTCTTTTTCTAGGATGATGATGTCAGTATGCACGAGGGGGCATAACTACAAATGAGGAGTGATAGATTTAAGACAGATGTCAGAGGCAGGTTCTTTACTCAGAGAGGGGTAACGTACTACCTGCTAATGTAGACAACTCAGCCACATCAGGAAGATTTAAACAATCCTTAGATAAGGACATGGGTGATTTTGGGATAGTGTAGGGGTGAGAATCAGTTCACAGGTCAGCGTGACATCAAGGACTGAAGGGCCTGTTCTGCGCTGTATTGTTCTATGACTATTGTGCTACAAGAGATTTCTGCTGTCTTAAACAGAGTGACAGATCTTGTATGTTGGCTTACGAAATGTCACTGATCGCTACCAAAAATGTACGAGGTCAAGTTAGGGCAATAATAAGTTGCTGCAACAGGAGGGGAGCAGGTAACTCCATACAAAACCCTGCTTCTTCTCACCTATTTTTACCTCCAAAATAGAGGGAAAGCACCTCTGGATCCCACCACAACAATTTGTCCCACAATCCTGGTATCTGGCTGCGCACTAGGTGGAGTGGAATAGTCTGTACTGGGACCCATTGGGGCCCTGAAACACTTGGTAAAGACTAAAATCATCTGAGCATTGAGAACCCCACCACATTGTATGCATTTTCTATTGTTTTTACTCGGTTCCCTTGTTTTTCCGAATGAACCTGTTTAAAGTTGTTATTAGACACACCTGCACTCGCTGTGAATTGAACCCAGGCCTCCCGGTCAAGATTCGGGATATTTTCACCGCATCACAAGACATCGACTCTAAATTCCCTTGTCCCTTAATGTTTCTGGTGCTTAGCTGCTGAGTCACGCCCGAATCAACTCTGCAAATGGGAGGAAGGGGCGGAACTGGAGGACCAAGCAGCGGCCGGTCCTCCAACCAGAGTGAGTGAGGGGCGGGGCCAAAGCATTCTCGGGAGTGAACGCGTCAGGATTGGTCAGAATGCAAACTGTTTTGCAGGATTGATCGTTTTCACTACATAGTGGAGTGTTAAACCTCTGTCATAAATCAATGTGAGATTTTAAGAAATAGTTGTGATGTAAATCTGATAACGTACATATTTTCAATCGATTTGCACAAATTGAGTAAGAAACTTGTTTTCAAACTCAGAACGACTGGTAATTTACATACTTGGCCAGTATGGTTGAGTTGGACCGAACAATCTACTCTCATACTAGCCAGCTCTATATCTGTAAGTCGACAGAACTGTTGTTAATGACAAATATATCACCCATGATTCTCTTCAGTTATGAATAATCTGTATAAACTCACCGGAAACCTCAGACGCACGCGCAGTTTGGTTCCTATGTGGCACATGCGCAGTGTCACACTGATCGGGACAGGGAGAGGGAGAGTCACGGAGCTGAATTCTCCGGCAGCGGCTGCGATCGGCTTCAGAGAGTGAGCTCAGAGCCGGTGTGTGGGAGCGTCGCTGGGAGAAAGGAGCGGACAGAATTCACAAATCTCGGATAGAGGTAAAAAAACACAAAAAAGCCCCTCCAGGCCCGGGGAAGGAGGTGGCGGTCTCTGATCAGGGAAGCGGCCCAGGGTCACGGCCGCCATTTGTTTGAGGGAAGAGGGAGCGCTCTGGGCCGCCATGTTGTGAAGGTCAAGGTGCAGGAGGGCGGGGCTCTCGGGGTCTGTAGAACAATCAGAGGAAAGGGAAGACCCATTGTTACTGATGAATTCCATGAACACAGCGTCACTGGGCGGTCCCGCAGGAATCTCCTCTCTCAGTCCCTGCTGTGATGTTTCACCCCAATCACAACCAGCAGCTCTCCTCCTCTCTCAGCTCCCCTTCTGTCCTTCCTGCAGCATCTGTCCCCTGGGGCATTGAGCTGCCTGTCCTGTCCCTCCCTCAGCTGTTCTTCTGTAATACCTGGGATATCCCAATGCCATTTTAGATTACTTCACCAAAGACAGGGATGTATCCGATGTATTTTTCTTAACATCAGCAATTGTTTAATACTCACTTACATGTTTTTAATTACATCATTTTTGAAGCATTTATTTCACATTCAATCATTTACAATGGTGGGATTTGGACTTGTGTCCAGAGAACACTTGCTGAGTTTCTGGATAAATAGTCACACAATAATGCCCCAAGGCCATCACTTCACCTGCTCACAGTTTGTGTATCCCAGTGCAACATGAATCAAAACCCTTTCTTCCTGCACAATTGTTTGACCCGGCGCTCTGGTGTAGTGACTCAGTACCTCACCGTATGGTATCCCTCACTGTGGGGGTCTAATTGCTGCTTCTGTCAGCCTCTCTCACTTTTGAAGCTACTCCAGATCATGAGCCAACAGAATTCTCCGCTCCAGAGAGATGAGGCAGCACAGGTCAGGAATGGAGACTGGGATTTTCCAGATCTATGTGGGGCTCAGTGCCATTCTATATGTGTCACCCTCAAAGCATTAGTCTAATTTCCCATTCTGCCCCTTTCTGTGTCTTCTACAGGTACTCATGGAGTTCCTGACTCAATAGACTTGCCAACTGCTGGCTGGGACGATGGTTGGTCAGCCGGAAAGACACAGTCAGGGAGGTCGGAGTCATCAATCAACCCTGCTGCCAGGTAAGGTCATTCCAGTGCACAGAGCAGAAAGTAGTAAGAGGGATCCAAACATCAGCTAACAAAACAGGACATAGAGAAAGTGCTGGAGGGGGAGCACAGTACAGACACAACCCAGGCTCAATCACCATACCTGCTGCAAGTTTTGTTGTAATGAGACAGCATCGGGAGTTCCCAGTTATCAGTCCAGTCCTGTGCTTTCTTAGGGAGCATCAGAACAACTGAGGGGAAAGCAGGCCTCCCATGAGAGGGTGGTAATGCAATCTGGGATCTTTCTGTTCCCTATTCCCTCTCCAACACTATCTACGGCTTGTATTGAGGACCAGTGTCTTCAATCATTCTAACTCCTATCACAGTTCCTATCTCTGTCATCTCCTCCCCTCTCACCAATTATTTCACATATTTGAAACCTCCAGTCCAGATGACCATCCATAACGCTGTAACTTGCTTTAGTCTGTACAACATGCGTTGTCTCGATAGTCTTCTCCTCCAATAACTGCAGACGTAGGGTCTGTTTCTGTGCGGCATGATTCTTCGGACGAGGTTTCCTAAATGGAATGAATCACATTTGCCTGTGTTTGGCCCGTATCCCTTCAAACCTTCCCCTCTCCATGTACCTGCCCAAGTATCTTTTCCATGTTGTAATTGTACTTGATTTTACCATTTCCTCTGGCAGTCCATTCCGTCTATGCACCATCTTCTGTGGATAATGTTGCCCCTCAGCTCCCTCTTTAAATCCTTGCTCTCTCACCCCACCTTTATGCCTCTAGCTTTGGACTCACCTACCCTTGGCTATTCACCGTACTTAGGCCCTACATTGTTTCATAAACCTTTATAAGGTCACCCCGTGGCCTCCTCTGCCCAGGAGAAATATTGACGACAGTGTTACCAATATCTCCAACTCATGTACTCAATGCTCTGACCAATGAAGACAAGTGTGCCAATTACCGCTTTCAACACCCGGTCCCCCTGTGATGCCAGTCCAAGGAACAATGTAACTGCACCCCTTGGTCTCTCCCTTTTCTACAACACTCTCCAGGGCCCAACCATTAACTGTGTTAGTCCTCCCTGGTTTGTCTGATTAAATCCAATACCTGAATTAAACTCTATCTTTCATTCCTTGGCCCACTGGCCCAGTTGATTAATATCCCCTTCGATATCTATATTCCCTGCCCACTCTTCCACTAATCTTGGTATCCACAAACATACTAACAGGGACTGCTCTCTTTTCACTCAGATTGTTTATGTAAATGGTGCACAACAGTGGTCCCAGCACCAATCCTTACAGCACACTGCTGGTCAGAGGCCCCAGTTTAAACAACAACCCTCTCCCACCATCCTCTGTCTCTCACTGTCATCCCATTTTGTATCCAGTTGGCAAGCTCTCCCTGATCCTTTGTTATCTACCGTTACTAACCAATGGATCATGCTTCACCCTGAACAAGGGTTTGCTGAAGCCAGAAACAACGTCTGTTGCTCTGCCTTTGTCTATGTTTTTGGTCACATCTTGAGCAAACTCCAGTCAAGTTTGTGAGACATGTTATCCCACGCACAAAGCCATGCTGGCTGTTCGTAATAAGGCCTACCTGTCAGAACAACTGACCCACCCTGATGTCTCGCTCATCAGCCTGTAGCTCCCTGGCTTTCTCTTGCAGCCTTTCTTAATTAATGACACAACATTATAATCATAGTCAGAGAGTCATACCACACTGTTCTGTTAACACTAACCATACTCTAAAACGGATCTCATCCCACCTACCTGTTCCTGGATCATATTCCTTCATACCTTTCTTATTCCTGCCCTAATCCAAATGTCTTTTAAACATTGTAAATGTCCCCACATTCACCCCTTCCTTGGGAAGTTCATTCCACACACAACCCATCCTCTGTGTAACAATGTGCTCCTCATGTCTTTTTTTTATATGTCTCTCCTCTAAACTTAAAAATGTAATGCCTTGCCTTGAAACTCCCCTGTCCATGGGAAAGACAACTCCCATTAACTCGATCTATCCTCCTCATGATTTTATAAACATCTATGAGGTCATCTGTCAACATTCAGGTTTCAGTGAAAAATACCAACCTGTTCAGCCTTTCTTTATACTGAAGCCTTTCATACCCAGCCACATCCCAGTAAATCTCCTCCCAACCCTTTCCTGCTTAATAATATCCTTCCTATAACTGGTCGACCAGAACTGGACACAGTATTCCTGAAGAGGACTCACCAATGGCCTGTATAATCTCAATATGGCTTCCAACTCCGATATCCAAAGGACTGAGCAGTGAAGGCAAATGAGGCAAGCACCTTTTTTTAAACTATCCTGTCTCTCCATGTTACAAATTTCAAAGAATTATGTACCTGAACCCTGAGGTCCCTCTGTTCTACGACACTCCCGAAGGTCCTACCATTAATTGTATAAGCCCTGCCCGTGTTTGTTGTACCAAATGCATTCCCGCACATTTATTCAGATTGAACTCCATCTACAGCTTTTCAGCTGTTCATGCATTTCATCAGGATGCCTTTGTAATCTCAGAAAACCACCTTCACTGTCCACAATGCCACCCTCCAGTCTATCAGCCTCTCACACATAGCTCTCTATGGTACAAATATCTCTGCTAGGCGCCCTACAATGTCTTCACCAGCTTCCCACAATGTCCTGAGCTACATTTGATCAGGGCCTGGGGATTTATCTACCTTTGTGTTTTAAACCCTCCAGCACCTCCTCTTCGATAATGTGGACTCATTTCAAGACATTGAGTCATAGAGATATACAGCATGGAAACAGGCCCTTCAGACCAACTCCTGCATGACGTTTCTAGTCACATTTGCCACAATTTTGCCAATATCCCTCTAAACATTTGCTATTCATACACCCATCCACATACCTGCAAATAGCCTCCCCAGATCTACTTTAAAAATTCCTGTCCAATACTATCTTGCTCCATTGAATAACTTGAACTTGTGGGCCAGGCCTTTCCTTTTCCATCACTATTTTCAAACGAATACAATTGTGGTGACTTTCCAAAGGGCTCCCCCACTAACACCTCAGTCCCGTTCCCAACCTTGTTTCCCAAGGGGAGGTCAGCTTTAGCCCCATTCTCTAGTTGGGCCACTTACATAATGACTGGGAGTTTCAGGAACACACTTAACAAATTCCTTTCATCCAAATGCTTAACTTAGTAGGAATCCCAGTCCAGGTTTGGAACAGTTAGGATCCCCTATCATTACAACCCTAATATTCTAAGAGATATCTGAGATCTCCTGACATATTTGCTCCTTCATCTCCCATTGCCTATCGCTGTAGTCCGACCATAGAAAACTAATGGCCAATTTTTATTTCTCAGTTCCACTAATATCGTTTAACTGGGCGATCCTGCATGAATACTCCCTCTAGGTCCTGCTGGGATGTTTCCCCCAGTCAAAACCACCAGCTCTCCGCCTGTTTTGCCTCCTGTTCTATCCTTCCTGCAGCATCTGTCTCCGGAACATCGAGCTGCTGGGCCTGTCGCTCCCTCAGCTGTGTTTCTGTAATACCTATGGTATCCCAATCCCATGTTCCCATCCATGCTCTGGGTTTATCTGCCTTATCTGTCTGGCCCTTTGCATTGAAATAACTGCAGTTTAATCCACCCGTTTTCCCTCATTGTCTGCTATGTTCGTGCCTGCCTTGTCTATTTATATTGCTGTCTACAACATCTGTACCAGCCTCAAATTTCCTTCTGGCCTTACAACTCTTTGGAGTCACACAGCCCTGCCAGACAAGTTTAAATCCTCTCGAGCAGCTCCAGCAACGTTCCCCACCAGGATATGGGTCCCCCTCCTGCTCCCAGTTCAGGTGCCTTCCCAGCCCTGTCTACCTGTGCTGACACCTTCAGACATCCAGGGACTTGCCCACCAAGGTCCCTGTATTCCTCAGTACTCCAGGAGGACCGACCATTCATGATGGATATCATTTGTTTATGAGACTTCCCACAGTGCATTGCCTCACAGTGATCAGAAGTAAACTCTGTCTGCCATTACTCTGCTCAGTTTATCATCTGATGGACATTAGACTGCAGCCTGAGTCCATCCCCCTCACCATGGACAACACCCTCACCTTTCATGTTATCTACAAACCTACTAATGTTACCTTCTGCTTTCCCATCCGAGTGATTAATGTCCATAACGTCCAGCAATGGCTCCTGCACAGATCCCTGTGGTACACCCGCTGGGCAAAGGCTTTCAATCACAAAACCAACCCTCCACCAATTGTGGAGCCAATTTACCAACTGACCTTGGATCCCATGGGATCTTCCCTTTTGGACCAGCCTTCCGTGTGGGACCTTGTCAAAGACCTTAATGAACTCCATGTAACCCACATCATCTGTACTGCCCTCATCAATATTAGAGGGCAGTTGTCTAGCAGATCCATACAGACAATCCTGACTGAAACTGCGGGGGTATCCGTTTCTGGCGAATACATTGTAGAGGTGTTCTTCTTCCTCTTTTTGCCGTTCTGGTGTACTGCAGTGTGTTGTGGCCCTTTTGAACCGTGTCTTGATGCAACTTCTTTTGTGTGTGTTGGCGTGGTTGCTTTCGTAGTTCAAGACTTGGTCTGTGTGTGTGGCTTTCCTGTATACCTTTGTGGTGAATTCTCCGTTCGGTATTCTCTGTACCATCACGTCTAGGAATGGGAGTTGGTTGTCCTTTTCTACCTTTGTAGTGAATCGGATTCCTGTGAGTGTGGCGTTGATGATCCGGTGTGTGTTCTCTATTTCTGTGTTTTTAATTATTACAAAGGTGTCATCCACATATCTGACCCAGAGTTTGGGTTGAATTTGCGGTAAGACTGTTTGTTCTAATCTTTGCATTACCGCTTCTGCGATGAGTCCAGAGATGGCTGAGCCCATGGGTGTGCTGTTGATTTGTTCACATATTTGGTTGTTGAATGTGAAGTGTGTTGTGAGGCACAGGTCCAGTAGTTTGAGTATGCTGTCTTTGTTGATAGGTTCCCCGTCTTGTTGTCTGTTCTGTACGTCCAGCAGGTTGGCTATTGTTTCTCTGGCTAGGGTTTTGTCAAGAGAGGTGAACAGTGCTGTTACGTCGAATAGTTTCTTCCTTGTCTATGTGTGTATTTCTGATGATGTCCAAGAATTCCTGTGTTGACTGTATCGAGTGTCTGGATCTGCTGATCAGGTGTTTCAGTTTCTGTTGTAGCTCTTTAGCCAGTTTGTGTGATGGTGTCCCTGGTAGTGATACTATGGGTCTGAGTGGGATGTCTGGTTTGTGTACTTTAGGTAGTCCATAGAATCTGAAGGTGTTGTTGCTTTCAGTTTTCATTATCTATCTTTTTTGTAGTTTCTCAGTGTGTTGTTTATTCTATTGGTGAGCTGTGGGGTGGGGTCAAACACCACGCAATTTCATCAACAGATGCCTCAGGGAAAGACAACGGAACGAGGACATGCCGCGGCCCAAAGGACTGGCCCATGTTACCATACGTCAGGAACACCTCCGAACTGACAGCCAGACTACTGCGACCACTCGGACTCATAACAGCACACAAACCAACAGCCACTCTCAGACAACAGCTCACCAGAACAAAGGACCTGATACCCAGCATGAGCAAAACCAACATAGTGTACAAAATCCCATGCAAGGACTGCACAAGACACTACATAGGACAAACAGGAAAACAGCTAACGATCCGCATCCAAGTACACCATTTAGCCACGAAACGACACGACCAGCTATGCTTAGTAGCCACACACTCCTATGACAAGCAACATGAATTTGACTGGGACAACACTACTATTATAGGACAAGTCAAACAGAGAACAGCCAGGGAATTCCTCGAGGCATGGCACTCATCCACAGATTCAATCAACAGACACATCGACCTGGACCCGATATACCGGCCACTGCAGCGAACAGCTGGAACTGACAACCGGAAGCGGCAGAGACAAACCACTATAAATGCCGGAGGAAACATCACAGAAGCGCTTCACAGGAGGCTCCCAAGCACTGAGGATGTCACCTTGACAGGGGACGAAACGTCTGCAATACAAATTCCCAGCTCGGCGAACAGAACCACAACAACGAGCACCCGAGCTACAAATCTTCTCCCAAACTTTGAAGCCCTTTAGACTCTACAAAGCTCCGTCATGAACAAGCCCCCATCTCGCTATTTCCTTTGCCTTCTTCAGTGTCTGCAACTCGCTGTATCTTCCAGTAACGCTCTTTAGTTACTGCAGGTCTGCCTAGCTCCCCAGATAACCTGTTCCATCCCCTACAGCTCCATCAATCACTGTAAAACCCTCTGCTCTGTCTAATCCTCCTATTTCCCACTGTCTTCCAGGTACAATGGTGATCCTGTAAGAGACCAGTGCGGAATGGGATGTTATAAATCTCAGCTGAGGCTTGCGGCCTACCATTACCTGGGAGTCACTAAGGGAGAGAATCTGAGAGAGAGCAGCACAGACTGGGAGAATATAAATCAGCAGTGAGGGTCAAGGCCGACTGGGACTTGGATCTGGAGAAACAGCAGAGCAGGAGGCTCGAAATCAGCACCGAGTCACAGAGGGAGTGACCGTGTGAGGGAGCAACTTGGAGCAGGAGCTTGAGGCTGACTCACACCTGGGAGAATATAAATCAGCACTGAGGATCGAGGCCTAGCTGTACCTGGGAGTGACAGAGACGGTGACCCTGTGAGGGAGCAGACTAGAGTAAGAGCTGGACGATTACACGTCCGAGGAGACACATCACTGTGTGTGCACGAGTCCCTCCCTTGTTCTGTGTTTGTGTGTGTGTGTACGTGTGTGTGTCCCCTTCCCTCGCTGTGTGTGTGTAACTCTCCTCACTGTGTGTGTCCCTCCCTCGCTGTGTGTGTGTGAGCATGTCCCTCCCTCAATGTGTGTGTGAAAATGTCCCTCCCTCACTATGTGAGGCATGTTCCTCCCTTGCTGTGTGTGTGTGTATGTGTGTGTGTGAGAGTCCCCCATCCCTCGCTATGTGTGTGTGTCCCCTCCCTCGCTGTGTGTGTCCCCTCCCTCGCTGTGTGTGTGTGTGTCCCCATCCCTCGCTGTGTGTGTGTGTGTGTGTGTGTGTGTGTGTGTGTGTGTGTGTGTGTCCATCCCTCGCTGTGTGTGTGTGTGTGTGTGTCCATCCCTCGCTGTGTGTGTGTGTGTGTGTCCCCATCCCTCGCTGTGTGTGTGTGTGTCCCCATCCCTCGCTGTGTGTGTATCCCACCATCCCTCGCTGTGTGTGTGTGTGTGTGTGTGTCCCCTCCCTCGCTGTGTGTCCCCCCCCCTCGCTGTGTGTCCCCCCCCTCCCTCGCTGTGTGTGTCCCCCCCCTCCCTCGCTGTGTGTGTCCCCCCCCTCCCTCGCTGTGTGTGTCCCCCCCTCCCTCGCTGTGTGTGTCCCCCCTCCCTCGCTGTGTGTGTGTCTCCCCATCCCTCGCTGTGTGTGTGTGTGTCCCTCCCTCGCTCTGTGTGTGTGTGTGTCCCCGCCTCGCTGTGTGTGTGTCCCACCCCCTCGTGTGTATGTGCGTGTGGCCCCTCCCTCGCTGTGTGTGTGTGTGCGTGTCCCCTCCCTCGCTGTGTGTGTGCGCTTGTGTCCCCCTCCCTCGCTGTGTGTGTGCGTGTGTCCCCCTCCCTCGCTGTGTGTGCGCGTCTCCCCACTCCCTCGCTGTGTATGCGTCTCCCCCCTCCCTTGCTGTGTGTGCGTGTCCCCCCTCCCTTGCTGTGTGTGCGTGTGTCCCCCTCCCTTGCTGTGTGTGCGTGTGTCCCCCTCCCTCGCTGTGTGTGCGCGTCTCCCCACTCCCTCGCTGTGTATGCGTCTCCCCCCTCCCTCGCTGTGTATGCGTCTCCCCCCTCCCTCGCTGTGTGTGCGTGTGTCCCCCTCCCTCGCTGTGTGTGCACGTCTCCCCACTCCCTCGCTGTGTATGCGTCTCCCCCCTCCCTCGCTGTGTATGCGTCACCCCCCTCCCTCGCTGTGTATGCGTCACCCCCCTCCCTCGCTGTGTATGCGTCTCCCCCCTCCCTCGCTGTGTATGCGTCTCCCCCCTCCCTCGCTGTGTGTGCGTGTGTCCCCCTCCCTCGCTGTGTGTGCGCGTCTCCCCACTCCCTCGCTGTGTATGCGTCTCCCCCCTCCCTCGCTGTGTATGCGTCTCCCCCCTCCCTTGCTGTGTGTGCGTGTCCCCCCTCCCTTGCACTGTGTGCGTGTGTCCCCCCTCCCTTGCACTGTGTGCGTGCCCCCCCTCCCTCGCTGTGTGTGCGCGTGTCCCCCTCCCTCGCTGTGTGTCCCCCTCCCTCGCTGTGTCCCCCTCCCTCGCTGTTCGTGACCCCCCCTCGCTGTGTGCGTGAGTGTCCCCCTCCCTCGCTGTGTGTGTCCCCCTCCCTCGCTGTGTCTGTCCCTCCCTCGCTGTGTATCTGTGCGTGTCCCTCCCTCTGTGTGTGTGTGTGTGTGTGTGTGTGTGTGTGCGTCCCCCTCCCTCGCTGTGTGTGTGTGTGTGTGTGTGTGTGCGTGTCCGTGTCCCTCCCTCACTGTGTGTGTGCGTCCCCCTCCCTCGCTGTGTGTGTGTGTGTGTGTGCGTGTCCGTGTCCCTCCCTCGCTGTGTGTGTGTCCCCCTCCCTCGCTGTGTGTGTGTCCCCCTCCCTCTGTGTGTGTGTGTGTGTGTGTGTGTGTGTGTCCCTCCCTCGCTGTGTGTGTGTGTCCCTTCCTCGCTCTGTGTGTGTGTGTGTATGTGTGTGGTGTGTGTGTGTCCCCAACCCTCGCTGTATATGTGTGTGTGTGTGTGTGTTTGTATGTGGGTGTGTGTCCCACCCGCTCGCTGTGTGTGTCTGTTTTCCCCCCCTTCCTCGCTCTGTGTGTGTGTGTGTGTGTGTGTGTGTGTGTGTGCGTGTGTCCCCCCTCGCCGTGTGTGCACGTGTGCCTCCCTCGCTGTGTGTGTGTGTGTCCCTCCCTCGCTGTGTGTGTGTGTGTGTCCCACCCCCTCGCTGTGTGTGTGTGTGTCCCACCCCCTCGCTGTGTGTTTCCCACCCGCTCGCTGTATGTGTGTGTGTGTGTGTGTGTGTGTGTCCCTCCCTCGCTGTGTGTGTGTTTGTCCCCCCCTCCCTCGCTGTGTGTGCGTGTCCCCCCTCCCTTGCTGTGTGTGTGTGTGTGTCCCCCTCCCTCGCTGTGTGTGTGTGTCCCCCTCCCTCGCTGTGTGTGTGTGTCCCCCTCCCTTGCTGTGTGTGCGTGTCTCCCCCTCCCTCGCTGTGTGTCCCCCTCCCTCGCTGTGCGTGACCCCCCCTCGCTGTGTGCGTGAGTATGCCCCTCCATCGCTGTGTGTGTGTCCCCCTCCCTCGCTGTGTATGTGTGCGTGTCCCTCCCTCACTGTGTGTGTGCGTGTCCCTTCCTGGCTGTGTGTGCACATGTCCCTCCCACCCTGTGTGTGTGTGTGTCCCCTCCCTCGCTGTGTGTGTGTGTGTGTGTCCCAATCCCTCGCTGTGTGTGTGTCCCCTCCCTCGCTGTGTGTGTGTGTGTGTCCCTCCCTCGCTGTGTGTGTGTGTGTGTGTCCCACCCCCTCGCTGTGTGTGTGTGTATCCCACCCCCTCGCTGTGTGTGTCCCACCCGCTCGCTGTATGTGTGTGTGTGTGTGTGTCCCTCCCTCGCTGTGTGTGTGTTTGTCCCCCCCTCCCTCGCTGTGTGTGCGTGTCCCCCCTCCCTTGCTGTGTGTGCGTGTCTCCCCCTCCCTCGCTGTGTGTCCCCCTCCCTCGCTGTGCGTGACCCCCCCTCGCTGTGTGCGTGAGTATGCCCCTCCATCGCTGTGTGTGTGTCCCCCTCCCTCGCTGTGTATGTGTGCGTGTCCCTCCCTCACTGTGTGTGTGCGTGTCCCTTCCTGGCTGTGTGTGCACATGTCCCTCCCACCCTGTGTGTGTGTGTGTCCCCTCCCTCGCTGTGTGTGTGTGTGTGTGTGTCCCCATCCCTCGCTGTGTGTGTGTCCCCTCCCTCGCTGTGTGTGTGTGTGTCCCCATCCCTCGCTGTGTGTGTGTGTCCCCATCCCTCGCTGTGTGTGTCCCTCCCTCGCTGTGTGTGTCCCTCCCTCGCTGTGTGTGTGTGTCCCTCCCTCGCTGTGTGTGTCCCCGCCTCGCTGTGTGTGTGTCCCAGCCCCTCGTGTGTGTGTGCGTGTCCCCTCCCTCGCTGTGTGTGTGCGCGTGTCCCCTCCCTCGCTGTGTGTGTGTGTGCGCGCGTGTCCCCCTCCCTCGCTGTGTGTGTGTGTGTCCCCTCCCTCGCTGTGTGTGTGTGTGTGTGTGTCCCCATCCCTCGCTGTGTGTGTCCCCCCTCCCTCGCTGTGTGTGTGTGTGTGTCCCTCCCTCGCTGTGTGTGTGTGTGTGTGTCCCACCCCCTCGCTGTGTGTGTCCCACCCGCTCGCTGTATGTGTGTGTGTGTGTGTGTGTCCCTCCCTCGCTGTGTGTGTGTTTGTCCCCCCCTCCCTTGCTGTGTGTGCGTGTCCCCCCTCCCTTGCTGTGTGTGCGTGTCTCCCCCTCCCTCGCTGTGTGTCCCCCTCCCTCGCTGTGCGTGACCCCCCCTCGCTGTGTGCGTGAGTATGCCCCTCCATCGCTGTGTGTGTGTCCCCCTCCCTCGCTGTGTGTGCGTGTGTCCCCTCCCTCGCTGTGTGTGCGCGTGTCCCCCTCCCTCGCTGTGTGTGCGCGTGTCCCCCTCCCTCGCTGTGTGTGCGCGTCCCCCCTCCCTCGCTGTGTGTGCGTGTCCCCCCTCCCTCGCTGTGTGTGCGTGTCCCCCCTCCCTCGCTATGTGTGCGTGTCCCCCCCTCGCTGTGTGTGCGCGTGTCCCCCTCCCTCGCTGTGTGTCCCCCTCCCTCCCTGTGTGTGCGCGTGTCCCCCTCCCTCGCTCTGTGTGCGTGTCCCCCCTCCCTCGCTCTGTGTGCGTGTCCCCCCTCCCTCGCTCTGTGTGCGTGTCCCCCCCCTCGCTGTGTGTGCGCGTGTCCCCTTCCCTCGCTGTGTGTGCGCGTGTCCCCCTCCCTCGCTGTGTGTCCCCCTCCCTCACTGTTCGTGACCCCCCCTCGCTGTGTGCATGAGTGTCCCCCTCCATCGCTGTGTGAGTGTCCCCCTCCCTCGCTGTGTGTGTGTGTGTGTCCCACCCCCTCGCTGTGTGTGTGTGTGTGTCCCCCTCCCTCGCTGTGTGTGTGTGTGTCCCCATCCCTCGCTGTGTGTGCCCCCATCCCTCGCTGTGTGTGCGTGGCCGTGCCCCTCCCTCGCTGTGCGTGTGTGTTTGTGTCCCCTCCCCCGCTGTGTGTGTGTCCCTCCCTCGCTGTGTGTGTCCCTCCCCCTCGCTGTGTGTGTGTGTGTCCCCCTTCCTCGCTCTGTGTGTGTGTGTGTGTGTGTGTGTGTGTGACCCTCCCCCTCGCTGTGTGTGTCCCTCCCCCTCGCTGTGTGTGTGTGTGTCCCCCTTCCTCGCTCTCTGTGTGTGTGTGTGTGTGTGTGTGTGTGTGTGTCCCCCTCCCTCGCTGTGTGTGTGCGTGTCCCTTCCTGGCTGTGTGTGCACATGTCCCTCCCTCCCTGCGTGTGTGTGTCCCCCATCCCTCGCTGTGTGTCCCCC
>NW_026869341.1:53482-165811 GCF_020745735.1 Hemiscyllium ocellatum
TGAAACGGAGGAATTGACAGAGAGGCTACAGATGACATCGCAACCTTTTGATTTTCTTTAAATCACTGACGAGCAGGAAAATGTAAACGGCAGGGCGAGTGGGAAAGTGAGGCAGTTGCAGCTCTGGTGAATCTCCTTCTTTGTGAGTCACTCAGCAACAAGAGACGTGAAGGTGACTCATGCGGGAGAGCTCTTCACATCGAGAACAAAAAGCACTCAAGGCAGTTAGCACCTCTTCCGCAGTGGGGGTGGGGGGTGAGTAGGACTTCTGTTACTATGTTCAGAAACTGCCTTTTAAATTGACGTGAACAGAAACACTGCATTTCTAATAAGCACCATGGAATTTAGCAAAATTTATTGAGTCGCTTCTCGTCGATTCGCACACAGGTTTCCAACTCAGTTGGTATCCATGTGGCTCATGTCCAGGTATGAACATCCCTGCAGCCAATTGCACGGTTAGGTAAAAGGCAAGGAAAGTGGCATCTCGAACTGGCCCCGAGGTCAGAGCATCCTCCCAAGTGATCTGTCGTTCTCGGATTGTAATGCTACCTCCGGTTTTAGGATGGAGAACATTCTTTGGGACTCTTATTTGGCAAAACAGACACAGTGACTGAAACGATGCTGCACGGTATAATGTGGAACACGGCCTGCTCAGCTTTGTGCATTTTCCCTGTAGTCCGTGGTGTGTTTCATGTTCCGTTGTAAACGTGGAAGTTGTCCTGTTTCGAGCAATGGGTGAAATCATTCAGCAAAGCAAGAATCGAAATTGAAGTAATGTCAAGCAGCTCATGGTGATTTGACCAAATCATAACCGACATATATTCTCACGCAGTCAAAGATACATTTCTGGTTGAAAAAGAGTCTGAGAAGATAGACACAGCTTACCATTGATTTTTGTCTGGATTGATGGGCTTTCATGATCTGCTGCGAAAATTGTCATTGTAGCTGGGCACATCCCGCAGCTGTGCGAGTCGGAGAGGGATCATGGAACCCTTTTCATTTGACTTAGCATGTGTGGTTATGCAGGAGCACAATTCGAAATGCAAGTAAATGCGCAGCCGCGCTGTCTGGTAGTGTGGCCGAGCGGTCTCAGGCGCTGGATCCAAGTTCCAGCCCTGATAAGGGGCGTGGGTTCGAATCCCGCCACTGCCATTTCAGCTGGTCAACTCCACCGCTGCAGCATTGTTAAAATCCCCGCTGCGTTGATATTCCAGAGCAGTTAACTGTGGTGAATATTGTGAAGTCTCTCGGCTGTCATGATGGTGCTCGCCTCCCCTGCCGTAAATCGCAAACAGCTCAGCGCTTGGTTCATGTTCCAGGCAAGTTGAGGTTTTACTGGAACCGAATGGAGACTGTTATTTCATCGCTGTTGTGAAACAAAGTCCTGCGCTGAATCGATTCATCGTTATTTGGCTTTCTGGCGAATGGGAAATTCTTTCCACTGAATGTGTTATTGAATTTCTCCCATTTCCTTCATTCCGTCTTGGAGACACCGGAAGGGAAAGGTAATCTAATCGAGACTGTGATTGGTGAAATTCACTTTTTTTATGGCCCATACTTATTATATTCTTTCTTTCTCTCTTTTCAGCATTGTCCGTGAAGTGGTGGTGCACTAAGGCTGCAGTATGTTTGAAAGAGTAGTTTGGAATTGCCCAGTTGTTAGTTGTGAGGTTACTTTATGCCTCATGCCCTCGGACTGTCTCACATTTAGCATTCATGCTTCGCTGTGTCTGAACATGCATTAGGTATGCCAGTTTTGTTTGTGTTCCGTGTTAAATGCTTTCTGCTTGCGATTCGGTCAATACATTACGAGTTAACAGGGGTTCTGAGGTAACTTCCAGCAGCAAAAATCCTCAACTGAGGATCTGGAAAAATTTCACGAAGTATGTCATGGTCAGTCACAGCAAAGTAAGGGAGTCGTTCGTTTCTGCAGTGTTTCACAATACTACCTTTCCCGTGAGCAGTCGAACAGTCTAAATGATTGTGCTACAGACTGCGAAGGCAAGCTCCGCTAAAAAGTAATCCTTTCAAACACAACGTTATTGGGTACACCGCGTGGAAACAGATACTTCGGTGTATCTCATCCATGCTCACCACATATCCAAAATTAAACAAGTCCCGTTCCACAGCATTTGGCCTCCATCCCTCTAAACCCATCCTATCCAGAAACTGATCCGATTACCATTGCAATTTTCTGAGTGCAATAGCCTCCTCCACTTCCTCTGGTAGCTCATTCCATACACGCACAACCTTGTGTGTGGGAAATGTGCCTCAGGTCCTTTGTCAATTTCAGAGCACTCACCTTAAACCTATGCTCCCGAGTTTCCAACTCACCCCAGCTTGGGTAAAACACGTAAATACTCAGTTCAAAACCCTTCCATAAAATCATGTCGCAGCCGTTATGCTGCCGGGAAAGTTGTCCCAGCCTATTCACTCATCTACAGTCCGAACATTGACCACATCCTTGTCTATATTTTGTCACCAATTTCACGTCTGTTTCTTTTTTTTTAACTTTTTCAAGATGTCAATTACCCTGGATAACAACGAGCTGTTGGAAAAAGAAAGGTGAAACGGAGAATGGCTTCAACTTTCAGTGCTGGATGCCACAGAGCCGCAGCGCGGCCGGCGCAGGCTTGTTTCTGTAGTGTAGTGGTCATCACATTCGCCTAACACGCGAAAGGTCCCCAGTTCGAAACTGGGCAGAAACTGCTTTGTTCTTCAATTGCAGCCTTTTACACGGACAAGAACGGAGCTTTCTTGCTTGCTTTCCATCTGCAAACCTGCCTTCGAAATCGCTCGAACAAATCTGCTCACTTTGTGAAATGTAATGCAATTCCATTAAATTAGTTTGCAAAGCATTGTAAAGGTTTTCTCCAAGCTGGGTCTGATCATATGCCATTCTGTTTCAGAGTGTAGTTACCGCGTTCTGAATCTTCCACAAAAAGCAGTACCGCATTTGCATTCCTTGCGCAGGCGGGCCGGTTCAAAGACAGCGAAGAAGCTGATGAGACTGGTGTCACAGTGCACCGCGGATTCCTCAACTGGTCTGTCTGACAAATGTACCCCAAAGTCGTCTCTGCAAGGCCTCATTTGGAAGCTGTCTGTCGTTATTCAACGTGCGAGAATTGGCAGCAGAGGTGCTGAATCATGGTTTGGATCAGTTCGCACGTTATAGTGACTCATTCAATCAGCAACAGCAATGAAAGAAATTACACTCTCAGAGGAACCTCTGGACTTGTGGTTTCATAGCGTCGCTAGTATTAAGGTGAGCCCCGAGATCTAAGCCAAGTTGGAACTGAAACGGAGGAATTGACAGAGAGGCTACAGAATGACATCGCAACCTTTTGATTTTTTTAAATCACTGACGAGCAGGAAAATGTAAACCGGAGGGCGAGTGGGAAAGTGAGGCAGTTGCAGCTCTGGTGAATCTCCTTCTTTGTGAGTCACTCAGCAACAAGAGACGTGAAGGTGACTCATGCGGGAGAGCTCTTCACATCGAGAACAAAAAGCACTCAAGGGCAGTTAGCACCTCTTCCGCAGTGGGGGTGGGGTGAGTAGGACCTTCTGTTACTATGTTCAGAAACTGCCTTTTAAATTGACGTGAACAGAAACTGCATTTCTAATAAGCACCATGGAATTTAGCAAAATTTATTGAGTCGCTTCTCGTCGATTCGCACACAGGTTTCCAACTCAGTTGGTATCCATGTGGCTCATGTCCAGGTATGAACATCCCTGCAGCCAATTGCACGGTTAAGGTAAAAGGCAAGGAAAGTGGCATCTCGAACTGGCCCCGAGGTCAGAGCATCCTCCCAATGTGATCTGTCGTTCTCGGATTGTAATGCTACCTCCGGTTTAGGATGGAGAACATTCTTTGGGACTCTTATTCTGCAAAACAGACACAGTGACTGAAACGATGCTGCACGGTATAATGTGGAACACGGCCTGCTCAGCTTTGTGCATTTTCCCTGTAGTCCGGTGTGTTTCGTGTTCCGTGAAAATGTGGAAGTTGTCCTGTTTCGAGCAATGGGTGAAATCATTCAGCCAAAGCAAATCGAAATTGAAGTAATGTCAAGCAGCTCATGGTGATTTGACCAAATCATAACCGAACATATATCTCACGCAGTCAAAGATACATTTCTGGTTGAAAAGAGTCTGAGAAGATAGACACAGCTTACCATTGATTTTTGTCTGGATTGATGGGCTTTCATGATCTGCTGCGAAATTGTCATTGTAGCTGGGCACATCCCAGCAGCTGTGCGAGTCGGAGAGGGATCATGGAACCCTTTTCATTTGACTTAGCATGTGTGGTTATGCAGGAGCACAATTCGAAATGCAAGTAAATGCGCAGCGCGCGTGTCTGGTAGTGTGGCCGAGCGGTCTCAGGCGCTGGATCCAAGTTCCAGCCTGAAAGGGGCGTGGGTTCGAATCCCGCCACTGCCATTTCAGCTGGTCAACTCCACCGCTGCAGCATTGTTAAAATCCCCGCTGCGTTGATATTCCAGAGCAGTTAACTGTGGTGAATATTGTGAAGTCTCTCTGCTGTCATGATGGTGCTCGCCTCCCCTGCCGAAAATCGCAAACAGCTCAGCGCTTGGTTCATGTTCCAGGCAAGTTGAGGTTTACTGGAACCGAATGGAGACTGTTATTTCATCGCTGTTGTGAAACAAAGTCCTGCGCTGAATCGATTCATCGTTATTTGGCTTTCTGGCGAATGGGAAATTCTTTCCACTGAATGTGTTATTGAATTTCTCCCATTTCCTTCATTTCCGTCTTGGAGACACCGGAAGGGAAAGGTAATCTAATCGAGACTGTGATTGGTGAAATTCACTTTTTTTATGGCCCATACTTATTATATTCTTTCTTTCTCTCTTTTCAGCATTGTCCGTGAAGTGGTGGTGCACTAAGGTGCAGTATGTTTGAAAGAGTAGTTTGGAATTGCCCAGTTGTTAGTTGTGAGGTTACTTTATGCCTCATGCCCTCGGACTGTCTCACATTTAGCATTCATGCTTCGCTGTGTCTGAACATGCATTAGGTATGCCAGTTTTGTTTGTGTTCCGTGTTAAATGCTTTCTGCTTGCGATTCGGTCAATACATTACGAGTTAACAGGGGTTCTGAGGTAACTTCCAGCAGCAAAAATCCTCAACTGAGGATCTGGAAAAATTTCACGAAGTATGGTCAGTCACAGCAAAAGTAAGGGAGTCGTTCGTTTCTGCAGTGTTTCACAATACTACCTTTCCGTGAGCAGTCGAACAGTCTAAATGATTGTGCTACAGACTGCGAAGGCAAGCTCCGCTAAAAAGTAATCCTTTCAAACACAACGTTATTGGGGTACACCGCGTGGAAACAGATACTTCGGTGTATCTCATCCATGCTCACCACATATCCAAAATTAAACAAGTCCCGTTCCACAGCATTTGGCCTCCATCCCTCTAAACCCATCCTATCCAGAAACTGATCCGATTACCATTGCAATTTTCTGAGTGCAATAGCCTCCTCCACTTCCTCTGGTAGCTCATTCCATACACGCACAACCTTGTGTGTGGGAAATGTGCCTCAGGTCCTTTGTCAATTTCAGAGCACTCACCTTAAACCTATGCTCCCGAGTTTCCAACTCACCCCAGCTTGGGTAAAACACCTAAATACTCAGTTCAAAACCCTTCCATAAAATCATGTCGCAGCCGTTATGCTGCCGGGAAAGTTGTCCCAGCCTATTCCACCTCACTCTACAGTCCGAACATTGACCACATCCTTGTCTATATTTTGTCACCAATTTCACGTCTGTTTCTTTTTTTTAACTTTTTCAAGATGTCAATTACCCTGGATAACAACGAGCTGTTGGAAAAAGAAAGGTGAAACGGAGAATGGCTTCAACTTTCAGTGCTGGATGCCACAGAGCCGCAGCGCGGCCGGCGCAGGCTTGTTTCTGTAGTGTAGTGGTCATCACATTCGCCTAACACGCGAAAGGTCCCCAGTTCGAAACTGGGCAGAAACTGCTTTGTTCTTCAATTGCAGCCTTTTACACGGACAAGAACGGAGCTTTCTTGCTTGCTTTCCCATCTGCAAACCTGCCTTCGAAATCGCTCGAACAAATCTGCTCTCTTTGTGAAATGTAATGCAATTCCATTAAATTAGTTTGCAAAGCATTGTAAAGGTTTCCTCCAAGCTGGGTCTGATCATATGCCATTCTGTTTCAGAGTGTAGTTACCGCGTTCTGAATCTTCCACAAAAAGCAGTACCGCATTTGCATTCCTTGCGCAGGCGGGCCGGTTCAAAGACAGCGAAGAAGCTGATGAGCTGGTGTCACAGTGCACCACGGATTCCTCAACTGGTCTGTCTGACAAATGTACCCCAAAGTCGTCTCTGCAAGGCCTCATTTGGAAGCTGTCTGTCGTTATTCAACGTGCGAGAATTGGCAGCAGAGGTGCTGAATCATGGTTGGATCAGTTCGCACGTTATAGTGACTCATTCAATCAGCAACAGCAATGAAAGAAATTACACTCTCAGAGGAACCTCTGGACTTGTGATTTCATAGCGTCGCTAGTATTAAGGTGAGCCCCGAGATCTAAGCCAAGTTGGAACTGAAACGGAGGAATTGACAGAGAGGCTACAGAATGACATCGCAACCTTTTGGTTTTCTTTAAATCACTGACGAGCAGGAAAATGTAAACGGGAGGGCGAGTGGGAAAGTGAGGCAGTTGCAGCTCTGGTGAATCTCCTTCTTTGTGAGTCACTCAGCAACAAGAGACGTGAAGGTGACTCATGCGGGAGAGCTCTTCACATCGAGAACAAAAAGCACTCAAGGGCAGTTAGCACCTCTTCCGCAGTGGGGGTGGGGTGAGTAGGACCTTCTGTTACTATGTTCAGAAACTGCCTTTTCAATTGACGTGAACAGAAACTGCATTTCTAATAAGCACCATGGAATTTAGCAAAATTTATTGAGTCGCTTCTCGTCGATTCGCACACAGGTTTCCAACTCAGTTGGTATCCATGTGGCTCATGTCCAGGTATGAACATCCCTGCAGCCAATTGCACGGTTAAGGTAAAAGGCAAGGAAAGTGGCATCTCGAACTGGCCCCGAGGTCAGAGCATCCTCCCAATGTGATCTGTCGTTCTCGGATTGTAATGCTACCTCCGGTTTTAGGATGGAGAACATTCTTTGGGACTCTTATTCTGCAAAACAGACACAGTGACTGAAACGATGCTGCACGGTATAATGTGGAACACGGCCTGCTCAGCTTTGTGCATTTTCCCTGTAGTCCGGTGTGTTTCATGTTCCGTGTAAACGTGAAAGTTGTCCTGTTTCGAGCAATGGGTGAAATCATTCAGCAAAGCAAGAATCGAAATTGAAGTAATGTCAAGCAGCTCATGGTGATTTGACCAAATCATAACCGAACATATATTCTCACGCAGTCAAAGATACATTTCTGGTTGAAAAGAGTCTGAGAAGATAGACTCAGCTTACCATTGATTTTTGTCTGGATTGATGGGCTTTCATGATCTGCTGCGAAATTGTCATTGTAGCTGGGCACATCCCAGCAGCTGTGCGAGTCGGAGAGGGATCATGGAACCCTTTTTCATTTGACTTAGCATGTGTGGTTATGCAGGAGCACAATTCGAAATGCAAGTAAATGCGCTGCCGCGCTGTCTGGTAGTGTGGCCGAGCGGTCTAAGGCGCTGGATCCAGGTTCCAGTCCTGAAAGGGGCGTGGGTTCGAATCCCACCACTGCCATTTCAGCTGGTCAACTCCACCGCAGCGTTGTTAAAATCCCCGCTGCGTTGATATTCCAGGGGAATTAACTGTGGTGAATATTGTGAAGTCTCTCTGCTGTCATGATGGTGCTCGCCTCCCCTGCCGAAAATCGCAAACAGCTCAACGCTTGGTTTACGTTCCAGGCAAGTTGAGTTTTACTGGAACCGAATGGAGACTGTTATTTCATCGCTGTTGTGAAACAAAGTCCTGCGCTGAATCGATTCATCGTTATTTGGCTTTCTGGCGAATGGGAAATTCTTTCCACTGAATGTGTTATTGAATTTCTCCCATTTCCTTCATTTCCGTCTTGGAGACACCGGAAGGGAAAGGTAATCTAATCGAGACTGTGATTGGTGAAATTCACTTTTTTTATGGCCCATACTTATTATATTCTTTCTTTCTCTCTTTTCAGCATTGTCCGGGAAGTGGTGGTGCACTAAGGCTGCAGTATGTTTGAAAGAGTAGTTTGGAATTGCCCAGTTGTTAGTTGTGAGGTTACTTTATGCCTCATGCCCTCGGACTGTCTCACATTTAGCATTCATGCTTCGCTGTGTCTGAACATGCATTAGGTATGCCAGTTTTGTTTGTGTTCCGTGTTAAATGCTTTCTGCTTGCGATTCGCTCAATACATTACGAGTTAACAGGGGTTCTGAGGTAACTTCCAGCAGCAAAAATCCTCAACTGAGGATCTGGAAAAATTTCACGAAGTATGGTCAGTCACAGCAAAAGTAAGGGAGTCGTTCGTTTCTGCAGTGTTTCACAATACTACCTTTCCCGTGAGCAGTCGAACAGTCTAAATGATTGTGCTACAGACTGCGACGGCAAGCTCCGCTAAAAAGTAATCCTTTCAAACACAACGTTATTGGGGTACACCGCGTGGAAACAGATACTTCGTGTATCTCATCCATGCTCACCACATATCCAAAATTAAACAAGTCCCGTTCCACAGCATTTGGCCTCCATCCCTCTAAACCCATCCTATCCAGAAACTGATCCGATTACCATTGCAATTTTCTGAGTGCAATAGCCTCCTCCACTTCCTCTGGTAGCTCATTCCATACACGCACAACCTTGTGTGTGGGAAATGTGCCTCAGGTCCTTTGTCAATTTCAGAGCACTCACCTTAAACCTATGCTCCCGAGTTTCCAACTCACCCCAGCTTGGGTAAAACACGTAAATACTCAGTTCAAAACCCTTCCATAAAATCATGTCGCAGCCGTTATGCTGCCGGGAAAGTTGTCCCAGCCTATTCCACCTCACTCTACAGTCCGAACATTGACCACATCCTTGTCTATATTTTGTCACCAATTTCACGTCTGTTTCTTTTTTTTTAACTTTTTCAAGATGTCAATTACCCTGGATAACAACGAGCTGTTGGAAAAAGAAAGGTGAAACGGAGAATGGCTTCAACTTTCAGTGCTGGATGCCACAGAGCCGCAGCGCGGCCGGCGCAGGCTTGTTTCTGTAGTGTAGTGGTCATCACATTCGCCTAACACGCGAAAGGTCCCCAGTTCGAAACTGGGCAGAAACTGCTTTGTTCTTCAATTGCAGCCTTTTACACGGACAAGAACGGAGCTTTCTTGCTTGCTTTCCCATCTGCAAACCTGCCTTCGAAATCGCTCGAACAAATCTGCTCTCTTTGTGAAATGTAATGCAATTCCATTAAATTAGTTTGCAAAGCATTGTAAAGGTTTTCTCCAAGCTGGGTCTGATCATATGCCATTCTGTTTCAGAGTGTAGTTACCGCATTCTGAATCTTCCACAAAAAGCAGTACCGCATTTGCATTCCTTGCGCAGGCGGGCCGGTTCAAAGACAGCGAAGAAGCTGATGAGCTGGTGTCACAGTGCACCACGGATTCCTCAACTGGTCTGTCTGACAAATGTACCCCAAAGTCGTCTCTGCAAGGCCTCATTTGGAAGCTGTCTGTCGTTATTCAACGTGCGAGAATTGGCAGCAGAGGTGCTGAATCATGGTTTGGATCAGTTCGCACGTTATAGTGACTCATTCAATCGGCAACAGCAATGAAAGAAATTACACTCTCAGAGGAACCTCTGGACTTGTGATTTCATAGCGTCGCTAGTATTAAGGTGAGCCCCGAGATCTAAGCCAAGTTGGAACTGAAACGGAGGAATTGACAGAGAGGCTACAGAATGACATCGCAACCTTTTGGTTTTCTTTAAATCACTGACGAGCAGGAAAATGTAAACGGGAGGGCGAGTGGGAAAGTGAGGCAGTTGCAGCTCTGGTGAATCTCCTTCTTTGTGAGTCACTCAGCAACAAGAGACGTGAAGGTGACTCATGCGGGAGAGCTCTTCACATCGAGAACAAAAAGCACTCAAGGGCAGTTAGCACCTCTTCCGCAGTGGGGGTGGGGTGAGTAGGACCTTCTGTTACTATGTTCAGAAACTGCCTTTTCAATTGACGTGAACAGAAACTGCATTTCTAATAAGCACCATGGAATTTAGCAAAATTTATTGAGTCGCTTCTCGTCGATTCGCACACAGGTTTCCAACTCAGTTGGTATCCATGTGGCTCATGTCCAGGTATGAACATCCCTGCAGCCAATTGCACGGTTAAGGTAAAAGGCAAGGAAAGTGGCATCTCGAACTGGCCCGAGGTCAGAGCATCCTCCCAATGTGATCTGTCGTTCTCGGATTGTAATGCTACCTCCGGTTTTAGGATGGAGAACATTCTTTGGGACTCTTATTCTGCAAAACAGACACAGTGACTGAAACGATGCTGCACGGTATAATGTGGAACACGGCCTGCTCAGCTTTGTGCATTTTCCCTGTAGTCCGGTGTGTTTCATGTTCCGTGTAAACGTGAAAGTTGTCCTGTTTCGAGCAATGGGTGAAATCATTCAGCAAAGCAAGAATCGAAATTGAAGTAATGTCAAGCAGCTCATGGTGATTTGACCAAATCATAACCGAACATATATTCTCACGCAGTCAAAGATACATTTCTGGTTGAAAAGAGTCTGAGAAGATAGACTCAGCTTACCATTGATTTTTGTCTGGATTGATGGGCTTTCATGATCTGCTGCGAAATTGTCATTGTTGCTGGGCACATCCCAGCAGCTGTGCGAGTCGGAGAGGGATCATGGAACCCTTTTCATTTGACTTAGCATGTGTGGTTATGCAGGAGCACAATTCGAAATGCAAGTAAATGCGCTGCCGCGCTGTCTGGTAGTGTGGCCGAGCGGTCTAAGGCGCTGGATCCAAGTTCCAGTCCTGAAAGGGGCGTGGTTCGAATCCCACCACTGCCATTTCAGCTGGTCAACTCCACCGCTGCAGCATTGTTAAAATCCCCGCTGCGTTGATATTCCAGAGCAGTTAACTGTGGTGAATATTGTGAAGTCTCTCTGCTGTCATGATGGTGCCCGCCTCCCCTGCCGAAAATCGCGAACAAGCTCAACGCTTCCTTTATGTTCCAGGCAAGTTGAGGTTTTACTGGAACCGAATGGAGACTGTTATTTCATCGCTGTTGTGAAACAAAGTCCTGCGCTGAATCGATTCATCGTTATTTGGCTTTCTGGCGAATGGGAAATTCTTTCCACTGAATGTGTTATTGAATTTCTCCCATTTCCTTCATTTCCGTCTTGGAGACACCGGAAGGGAAAGGTAATCTAATCGAGACTGTGATTGGTGAAATTCACTTTTTTATGGCCCATACTTATTATATTCTTTCTTTCTCTCTTTTCAGCATTGTCCGTGAAGTGGTGGTGCACTAAGGCTGCAGTATGTTTGAAAGAGTAGTTTGGAATTGCCCAGTTGTTAGTTGTGAGGTTACTTTATGCCTCATGCCCTCGGACTGTCTCACATTTAGCATTCATGCTTCGCTGTGTCTGAACATGCATTAGGTATGCCAGTTTTGTTTGTGTTCCGTGTTTAAATGCTTTCTGTTTGCGATTCGGTCAATACATTACGAGTTACCAGGGGTTCTGAGGTAACTTCCAGCAGCAAAAATCCTCAACTGAGGATCTGGAAAAATTTCACGAAGTATGGTCAGTCACAGCAAAAGTAAGGGAGTCGTTCGTTTCTGCAGTGTTTCACAATACTACCTTTCCGTGAGCAGTCGAACAGTCTAAATGATTGTGCTACAGACTGCGAAGGCAAGCTCCGCTAAAAAGTAATCCTTTCAAACACAACGTTATTGGGGTACACCGCGTGGAAACAGATACTTCGGTGTATCTCATCCATGCTCACCACATATCCAAAATTAAACAAGTCCCGTTCCACAGCATTTGGCCTCCATCCCTCTAAACCCATCCTATCCAGAAACTGATCCGATTACCATTGCAATTTTCTGAGTGCAATAGCCTCCTCCACTTCCTCTGGTAGCTCATTCCATACACGCACAACCTTGTGTGTGGGAAATGTGCCTCAGGTCCTTTGTCAATTTCAGAGCACTCACCTTAAACCTATGCTCCCGAGTTTCCAACTCACCCCAGCTTGGGTAAAACACGTAAATACTCAGTTCAAAACCCTTCCATAAAATCATGTCGCAGCCGTTATGCTGCCGGGAAAGTTGTCCCAGCCTATTCCACCTCACTCTACAGTCCGAACATTGACCACATCCTTGTCTATATTTTGTCACCAATTTCACGTCTGTTTCTTTTTTTTAACTTTTTCAAGATGTCAATTACCCTGGATAACAACGAGCTGTTGGAAAAAGAAAGGTGAAACGGAGAATGGCTTCAACTTTCAGTGCTGGATGCCACAGAGCCGCAGCGCGGCCGGCGCAGGCTTGTTTCTGTAGTGTAGTGGTCATCACATTCGCCTAACACGCGAAAGGTCCCCAGTTCGAAACTGGGCAGAAACTGCTTTGTTCTTCATTGCAGCCTTTTACACGGACAAGAACGGAGCTTTCTTGCTTGCTTTCCCATCTGCAAACCTGCCTTCGAATCGCTCGAACAAATCTGCTCACTTTGTGAAATGTAATGCAATTCCATTAAATTAGTTTGCAAAGCATTGTAAAGGTTTTCTCCAAGCTGGGTCTGATCATATGCCATTCTGTTTCAGAGTGTAGTTACCGCATTCTGAATCTTCCACAAAAAGCAGTACCGCATTTGCATTCCTTGCGCAGGCGGGCCGGTTCAAAGACAGCGAAGAAGCTGATGAGCTGGTGTCACAGTGCACCACGGATTCCTCAACTGGTCTGTCTGACAAATGTACCCCAAAGTCGTCTCTGCAAGGCCTCATTTGGAAGCTGTCTGTCGTTATTCAACGTGCGAGAATTGGCAGCAGAGGTGCTGAATCATGGTTTGGATCAGTTCGCACGTTATAGTGACTCATTCAATCAGCAACAGCAATGAAAGAAATTACACTCTCAGAGGAACCTCTGGACTTGTGGTTTCATAGCGTCGCTAGTATTAAGGTGAGCCCCGAGATCTAAGCCAAGTTGGAACTGAAACGGAGGAATTGACAGAGAGGCTACAGAATGACATCGCAACCTTTTGTTTTCTTTAAATCACTGACGAGCAGGAAAATGTAAACGGCAGGGCGAGTGGGAAAGTGAGGCAGTTGCAGCTCTGGTGAATCTCCTTCTTTGTGAGTCACTCAGCAACAAGAGACGTGAAGGTGACTCATGCGGGAGAGCTCTTCACATCGAGAACAAAAAGCACTCAAGGGCAGTTAGCACCTCTTCCGCAGTGGGGGTGGGGTGAGTAGGACCTTCTGTTACTATGTTCAGAAACTGCCTTTTCAATTGACGTGAACAGAAACTGCATTTCTAATAAGCACCATGGAATTTAGCAAAATTTATTGAGTCGCTTCTCGTCGATTCGCACACAGGTTTCCAACTCAGTTGGTATCCATGTGGCTCATGTCCAGGTATGAACATCCCTGCAGCCAATTGCACGGTTAAGGTAAAAGGCAAGGAAAGTGGCATCTCGAACTGGCCCGAGGTCAGAGCATCCTCCCAATGTGATCTGTCGTTCTCGGATTGTAATGCTACCTCCGGTTTTAGGATGGAGAACATTCTTTGGGACTCTTATTCTGCAAAACAGACACAGTGACTGAAACGATGCTGCACGGTATAATGTGGAACACGGCCTGCTCAGCTTTGTGCATTTTCCCTGCAGTCCGCTGTGTTTCATGTTCCGTGTAAACGTGAAAGTTGTCCTGTTTCGAGCAATGAGTGAAATCATTCAGCAAAGCAAGAATCGAAATTGAAGTAATGTCAAGCAGCTCATGGTGATTTGACCAAATCATAACCGAACATATATTCTCACGCAGTCAAAGATACATTTCTGGTTGAAAAGAGTCTGAGAAGATAGACTCAGCTTACCATTGATTTTTGTCTGGATTGATGGGCTTTCATGATCTGCTGCGAAATTGTCATTGTAGCTGGGCACATCCCAGCAGCTGTGCGAGTCGGAGAGGGATCATGGAACCCTTTTCATTTGACTTAGCATGTGTGGTTATGCAGGAGCACAATTCGAAATGCAAGTAAATGCGCTGCCGCGCTGTCTGGTAGTGTGGCCGAGCGGTCTAAGGCGCTGGATCCAGGTTCCAGTCCTGAAAGGGGCGTGGGTTCGAATCCCACCACTGCCATTTCAGCTGGTCAACTCCACCGCTGCAGCGTTGTTAAAATCCCCGCTGCGTTGATATTCCAGGGGAATTAACTGTGGTGAATATTGTGAAGTCTCTCTGCTGTCATGATGGTGCCCGCCTCCCCTGCCGAAAATCGCGAACAAGCTCAACGCTTCCTTTATGTTCCAGGCAAGTTGAGTTTTTACTGGAACCGAATGGAGACTGTTATTTCATCGCTGTTGTGAAACAAAGTCCTGCGCTGAATCGATTCATCGTTATTTGGCTTTCTGGCGAATGGGAAATTCTTTCCACTGAATGTGTTATTGAATTTCTCCCATTTCCTTCATTTCCGTCTTGGAGACACCGGAAGGGAAAGGTAATCTAATCGAGACTGTGATTGGTGAAATTCACTTTTTTATGGCCCATACTTATTATATTCTTTCTTTCTCTCTTTTCAGCATTGTCCGGAAGTGGTGGTGCACTAAGGCTGCAGTATGTTTGAAAGAGTAGTTTGGAATTGCCCAGTTGTTAGTTGTGAGGTTACTTTATGCCTCATGCCCTCGGACTGTCTCACATTTAGCATTCATGCTTCGCTGTGTCTGAACATGCATTAGGTATGCCAGTTTTGTTTGTGTTCCGTGTTAAATGCTTTCTGTTTGCGATTCGCTCAATACATTACGAGTTAACAGGGGTTCTGAGGTAACTTCCAGCAGCAAAAATCCTCAACTGAGGATCTGGAAAAATTTCACGAAGTATGGTCAGTCACAGCAAAAGTAAGGGAGTCGTTCGTTTCTGCAGTGTTTCACAATACTACCTTTCCCGTGAGCAGTCGAACAGTCTAAATGATTGTGCTACAGACTGCGACGGCAAGCTCCGCTAAAAAGTAATCCTTTCAAACACAACGTTATTGGGGTACACCGCGTGGAAACAGATACTTCGGTGTATCTCATCCATGCTCACCACATATCCAAAATTAAACAAGTCCCGTTCCACAGCATTTGGCCTCCATCCCTCTAAACCCATCCTATCCAGAAACTGATCCGATTACCATTGCAATTTTCTGAGTGCAATAGCCTCCTCCACTTCCTCTGGTAGCTCATTCCATACACGCACAACCTTGTGTGTGGGAAATGTGCCTCAGGTCCTTTGTCAATTTCAGAGCACTCACCTTAAACCTATGCTCCCGAGTTTCCAACTCACCCCAGCTTGGGTAAAACACGTAAATACTCAGTTCAAAACCCTTCCATAAAATCATGTCGCAGCCGTTATGCTGCCGGGAAAGTTGTCCCAGCCTATTCCACCTCACTCTACAGTCCGAACATTGACCACATCCTTGTCTATATTTTGTCACCAATTTCACGTCTGTTTCTTTTTTTTAACTTTTTCAAGATGTCAATTACCCTGGATAACAACGAGCTGTTGGAAAAAGAAAGGTGAAACGGAGAATGGCTTCAACTTTCAGTGCTGGATGCCACAGAGCCGCAGCGCGGCCGGCGCAGGCTTGTTTCTGTAGTGTAGTGGTCATCACATTCGCCTAACACGCGAAAGGTCCCCAGTTCGAAGCTGGGCAGAAACTGCTTTGTTCTTCAATTGCAGCCTTTTACACGGACAAGAACGCAGCTTTCTTGCTTGCTTTCCCATCTGCAAACCTGCCTTCGAAATCGCTCGAACAAATCTGCTCTCTTTGTGAAATGTAATGCAATTCCATTAAATTAGTTTGCAAAGCATTGTAAAGGTTTTCTCCAAGCTGGGTCTGATCATATGCCATTCTGTTTCAGAGTGTAGTTACCGCATTCTGAATCTTCCACAAAAAGCAGTACCGCATTTGCATTCCTTGCGCAGGCGGGCCGGTTCAAAGACAGCGAAGAAGCTGATGAGCTGGTGTCACAGTGCACCACGGATTCCTCAACTGGTCTGTCTGACAAATGTACCCCAAAGTCGTCTCTGCAAGGCCTCATTTGGAAGCTGTCTGTCGTTATTCAACGTGCGAGAATTGGCAGCAGAGGTGCTGAATCATGGTTTGGATCAGTTCGCACGTTATAGTGACTCATTCAATCAGCAACAGCAAAGAAAGAAATTACACTCTCAGAGGAACCTCTGGACTTGTGATTTCATAGCGTCGCTAGTATTAAGGTGAGCCCCGAGATCTAAGCCAAGTTGGAACTGAAACGGAGGAATTGACAGAGAGGCTACAGAATGACATCGCAACCTTTTGGTTTTCTTTAAATCACTGACGAGCAGGAAAATGTAAACGGGAGGGCGAGTGGGAAAGTGAGGCAGTTGCAGCTCTGGTGAATCTCCTTCTTTGTGAGTCACTCAGCAACAAGAGACGTGAAGGTGACTCATGCGGGAGAGCTCTTCACATCGAGAACAAAAAGCACTCAAGGGCAGTTAGCACCTCTTCCGCAGTGGGGGTGGGGTGAGTAGGACCTTCTGTTACTATGTTCAGAAACTGCCTTTTCAATTGACGTGAACAGAAACTGCATTTCTAATAAGCACCATGGAATTTAGCAAAATTTATTGAGTCGCTTCTCGTCGATTCGCACACAGGTTTCCAACTCAGTTGGTATCCATGTGGCTCATGTCCAGGTATGAACATCCCTGCAGCCAATTGCACGGTTAAGGTAAAAGGCAAGGAAAGTGGCATCTCGAACTGGCCCCGAGGTCAGAGCATCCTCCCAATGTGATCTGTCGTTCTCGGATTGTAATGCTACCTCCGGTTTTAGGATGGAGAACATTCTTTGGGACTCTTATTCTGCAAAACAGACACAGTGACTGAAACGATGCTGCACGGTATAATGTGGAACACGGCCTGCTCAGCTTTGTGCATTTTCCCTGCAGTCCGCTGTGTTTCATGTTCCGTGTAAACGTGAAAGTTGTCCTGTTTCGAGCAATGGGTGAAATCATTCAGCAAAGCAAGAATCGAAATTGAAGTAATGTCAAGCAGCTCATGGTGATTTGACCAAATCATAACCGAACATATATTCTCACGCAGTCAAAGATACATTTCTGGTTGAAAAGAGTCTGAGAAGATAGACTCAGCTTACCATTGATTTTTGTCTGGATTGATGGGCTTTCATGATCTGCTGCGAAATTGTCATTGTAGCTGGGCACATCCCAGCAGCTGTGCGAGTCGGAGAGGGATCATGGAACCCTTTTCATTTGACTTAGCATGTGTGGTTATGCAGGAGCACAATTCGAAATGCAAGTAAATGCGCTGCCGCGCTGTCTGGTAGTGTGGCCGAGCGGTCTAAGGCGCTGGATCCAGGTTCCAGTCCTGAAAGGGGCGTGGGTTCGAATCCCACCACTGCCATTTCAGCTGGTCAACTCCACCGCTGCAGCGTTGTTAAAATCCCCGCTGCGTTGATATTCCAGGGGAATTAACTGTGGTGAATATTGTGAAGTCTCTCTGCTGTCATGATGGTGCTCGCCTCCCCTGCCGAAAATCGCGAACAAGCTCAACGCTTGCTTTATGTTCCAGGCAAGTTGAGTTTTTACTGGAACCGAATGGAGACTGTTATTTCATCGCTGTTGTGAAACAAAGTCCTGCGCTGAATCGATTCATCGTTATTTGGCTTTCTGGCGAATGGGAAATTCTTTCCACTGAATGTGTTATTGAATTTCTCCCATTTCCTTCATTTCCGTCTTGGAGACACCGGAAGGGAAAGGTAATCTAATCGAGACTGTGATTGGTGAAATTCACTTTTTTATGGCCCATACTTATTATATTCTTTCTTTCTCTCTTTTCAGCATTGTCCGGGAAGTGGAGGTGCACTAAGGCTGCAGTATGTTTGAAAGAGTAGTTTGGAATTGCCCAGTTGTTAGTTGTGAGGTTACTTTATGCCTCATGCCCTCGGACTGTCTCACAATTGGCATTCATGCTTCGCTGTGTCTGAACATGCATTAGGTATGCCAGTTTTGTTTGTGTTCCGTGTTAAATGCTTTCTGTTTGCGATTCGCTCAATACATTACGAGTTAACAGGGGTTCTGAGGTAACTTCCAGCAGCAAAAATCCTCAACTGAGGATCTGGAAAAATTTCACCAAGTATGGTCAGTCACAGCAAAAGTAAGGGAGTCGTTCGTTTCTGCAGTGTTTCACAATACTACCTTTCCCGTGAGCAGTCGAACAGTCTAAATGATTGTGCTACAGACTGCGACGGCAAGCTCCGCTAAAAAGTAATCCTTTCAAACACAACGTTATTGGGGTACACCGCGTGGAAACAGATACTTCGGTGTATCTCATCCATGCTCACCACATATCCAAAATTAAACAAGTCCCGTTCCACAGCATTTGGCCTCCATCCCTCTAAACCCATCCTATCCAGAAACTGATCCGATTACCATTGCAATTTTCTGAGTGCAATAGCCTCCTCCACTTCCTCTGGTAGCTCATTCCATACACGCACAACCTTGTGTGTGGGAAATGTGCCTCAGGTCCTTTGTCAATTTCAGAGCACTCACCTTAAACCTATGCTCCCGAGTTTCCAACTCACCCCAGCTTGGGTAAAACACGTAAATACTCAGTTCAAAACCCTTCCATAAAATCATGTCGCAGCCGTTATGCTGCCGGGAAAGTTGTCCCAGCCTATTCCACCTCACTCTACAGTCCGAACATTGACCACATCCTTGTCTATATTTTGTCACCAATTTCACGTCTGTTTCTTTTTTTTAACTTTTTCAAGATGTCAATTACCCTGGATAACAACGAGCTGTTGGAAAAAGAAAGGTGAAACGGAGAATGGCTTCAACTTTCAGTGCTGGATGCCACAGAGCCGCAGCGCGGCCGGCGCAGGCTTGTTTCTGTAGTGTAGTGGTCATCACATTCGCCTAACACGCGAAAGGTCCCCAGTTCGAAACTGGGCAGAAACTGCTTTGTTCTTCAATTGCAGCCTTTTACACGGACAAGAACGCAGCTTTCTTGCTTGCTTTCCCATCTGCAAACCTGCCTTCGAAATCGCTCGAACAAATCTGCTCTCTTTGTGAAATGTAATGCAATTCCATTAAATTAGTTTGCAAAGCATTGTAAAGGTTTTCTCCAAGCTGGGTCTGATCATATGCCATTCTGTTTCAGAGTGTAGTTACCGCATTCTGAATCTTCCACAAAAAGCAGTACCGCATTTGCATTCCTTGCGCAGGCGGGCCGGTTCAAAGACAGCGAAGAAGCTGATGAGCTGGTGTCACAGTGCACCACGGATTCCTCAACTGGTCTGTCTGACAAATGTACCCCAAAGTCGTCTCTGCAAGGCCTCATTTGGAAGCTGTCTGTCGTTATTCAACGTGCGAGAATTGGCAGCAGAGGTGCTGAATCATGGTTTGGATCAGTTCGCACGTTATAGTGACTCATTCAATCAGCAACAGCAATGAAAGAAATTACACTCTCAGAGGAACCTCTGGACTTGTGATTTCATAGCGTCGCTAGTATTAAGGTGAGCCCCGAGATCTAAGCCAAGTTGGAACTGAAACGGAGGAATTGACAGAGAGGCTACAGAATGACATCGCAACCTTTTGGTTTTCTTTAAATCACTGACGAGCAGGAAAATGTAAACGGGAGGGCGAGTGGGAAAGTGAGGCAGTTGCAGCTCTGGTGAATCTCCTTCTTTGTGAGTCACTCAGCAACAAGAGACGTGAAGGTGACTCATGCGGGAGAGCTCTTCACATCGAGAACAAAAAGCACTCAAGGGCAGTTAGCACCTCTTCCGCAGTGGGGGTGGGGTGAGTAGGACCTTCTGTTACTATGTTCAGAAACTGCCTTTTCAATTGACGTGAACAGAAACTGCATTTCTAATAAGCACCATGGAATTTAGCAAAATTTATTGAGTCGCTTCTCGTCGATTCGCACACAGGTTTCCAACTCAGTTGGTATCCATGTGGCTCATGTCCAGGTATGAACATCCCTGCAGCCAATTGCACGGTTAAGGTAAAAGGCAAGGAAAGTGGCATCTCGAACTGGCCCCGAGGTCAGAGCATCCTCCCAATGTGATCTGTCGTTCTCGGATTGTAATGCTACCTCCGGTTTTAGGATGGAGAACATTCTTTGGGACTCTTATTCTGCAAAACAGACACAGTGACTGAAACGATGCTGCACGGTATAATGTGGAACACGGCCTGCTCAGCTTTGTGCATTTTCCCTGCAGTCCGGTGTGTTTCATGTTCCGTGTAAACGTGAAAGTTGTCCTGTTTCGAGCAATGGGTGAAATCATTCAGCAAAGCAAGAATCGAAATTGAAGTAATGTCAAGCAGCTCATGGTGATTTGACCAAATCATAACCGAACATATATTCTCACGCAGTCAAAGATACATTTCTGGTTGAAAAGAGTCTGAGAAGATAGACTCAGCTTACCATTGATTTTTGTCTGGATTGATGGGCTTTCATGATCTGCTGCGAAATTGTCATTGTAGCTGGGCACATCCCAGCAGCTGTGCGAGTCGGAGAGGGATCATGGAACCCTTTTCATTTGACTTAGCATGTGTGGTTATGCAGGAGCACAATTCGAAATGCAAGTAAATGCGCTGCCGCGCTGTCTGGTAGTGTGGCCGAGCGGTCTAAGGCGCTGGATCCAGGTTCCAGTCCTGAAAGGGGCGTGGGTTCGAATCCCACCACTGCCATTTCAGCTGGTCAACTCCACCGCTGCAGCGTTGTTAAAATCCCCGCTGCGTTGATATTCCAGGGAATTAACTGTGGTGAATATTGTGAAGTCTCTCTGCTGTCATGATGGTGCTCGCCTCCCCTGCCGAAAATCGCAAACAAGCTCAACGCTTCCTTTATGTTCCAGGCAAGTTGAGTTTTTACTGGAACCGAATGGAGACTGTTATTTCATCGCTGTTGTGAAACAAAGTCCTGCGCTGAATCGATTCATCGTTATTTGGCTTTCTGGCGAATGGGAAATTCTTTCCACTGAATGTGTTATTGAATTTCTCCCATTTCCTTCATTTCCGTCTTGGAGACACCGGAAGGGAAAGGTAATCTAATCGAGACTGTGATTGGTGAAATTCACTTTTTTATGGCCCATACTTATTATATTCTTTCTTTCTCTCTTTTCAGCATTGTCCGGGAAGTGGTGGTGCACTAAGGCTGCAGTATGTTTGAAAGAGTAGTTTGGAATTGCCCAGTTGTTAGTTGTGAGGTTACTTTATGCCTCATGCCCTCGGACTGTCTCACATTTAGCATTCATGCTTCGCTGTGTCTGAACATGCATTAGGTATGCCAGTTTTGTTTGTGTTCCGTGTTAAATGCTTTCTGTTTGCGATTCGCTCAATACATTACGAGTTAACAGGGGTTCTGAGGTAACTTCCAGCAGCAAAAATCCTCAACTGAGGATCTGGAAAAATTTCACGAAGTATGGTCAGTCACAGCAAAAGTAAGGGAGTCGTTCGTTTCTGCAGTGTTTCACAATACTACCTTTCCCGTGAGCAGTCGAACAGTCTAAATGATTGTGCTACAGACTGCGACGGCAAGCTCCGCTAAAAAGTAATCCTTTCAAACACAACGTTATTGGGGTACACCGCGTGGAAACAGATACTTCGGTGTATCTCATCCATGCTCACCACATATCCAAAATTAAACAAGTCCCGTTCCACAGCATTTGGCCTCCATCCCTCTAAACCCATCCTATCCAGAAACTGATCCGATTACCATTGCAATTTTCTGAGTGCAATAGCCTCCTCCACTTCCTCTGGTAGCTCATTCCATACACGCACAACCTTGTGTGTGGGAAATGTGCCTCAGGTCCTTTGTCAATTTCAGAGCACTCACCTTAAACCTATGCTCCCGAGTTTCCAACTCACCCCAGCTTGGGTAAAACACGTAAATACTCAGTTCAAAACCCTTCCATAAAATCATGTCGCAGCCGTTATGCTGCCGGGAAAGTTGTCCCAGCCTATTCCACCTCACTCTACAGTCCGAACATTGACCACATCCTTGTCTATATTTTGTCACCAATTTCACGTCTGTTTCTTTTTTTAACTTTTTCAAGATGTCAATTACCCTGGATAACAACGAGCTGTTGGAAAAAGAAAGGTGAAACGGAGAATGGCTTCAACTTTCAGTGCTGGATGCCACAGAGCCGCAGCGCGGCCGGCGCAGGCTTGTTTCTGTAGTGTAGTGGTCATCACATTCGCCTAACACGCGAAAGGTCCCCAGTTCGAAGCTGGGCAGAAACTGCTTTGTTCTTCAATTGCAGCCTTTTACACGGACAAGAACGCAGCTTTCTTGCTTGCTTTCCCATCTGCAAACCTGCCTTCGAAATCGCTCGAACAAATCTGCTCACTTTGTGAAACGTAATGCAATTCCATTAAATTAGTTTGCAAAGCATTGTAAAGGTTTTCTCCAAGCTGGGTCTGATCATATGCCATTCTGTTTCAGAGTGTAGTTACCGCATTCTGAATCTTCCACAAAAAGCAGTACCGCATTTGCATTCCTTGCGCAGGCGGGCCGGTTCAAAGACAGCGAAGAAGCTGATGAGCTGGTGTCACAGTGCACCACGGATTCCTCAACTGGTCTGTCTGACAAATGTACCCCAAAGTCGTCTCTGCAAGGCCTCATTTGGAAGCTGTCTGTCGTTATTCAACGTGCGAGAATTGGCAGCAGAGGTGCTGAATCATGGTTTGGATCAGTTCGCACGTTATAGTGACTCATTCAATCAGCAACAGCAAAGAAAGAAATTACACTCTCAGAGGAACCTCTGGACTTGTGATTTCATAGCGTCGCTAGTATTAAGGTGAGCCCCGAGATCTAAGCCAAGTTGGAACTGAAACGGAGGAATTGACAGAGAGGCTACAGAATGACATCGCAACCTTTTGGTTTTCTTTAAATCACTGACGAGCAGGAAAATGTAAACGGGAGGGCGAGTGGGAAAGTGAGGCAGTTGCAGCTCTGGTGAATCTCCTTCTTTGTGAGTCACTCAGCAACAAGAGACGTGAAGGTGACTCATGCGGGAGAGCTCTTCACATCGAGAACAAAAAGCACTCAAGGGCAGTTAGCACCTCTTCCGCAGTGGGGGTGGGGTGAGTAGGACCTTCTGTTACTATGTTCAGAAACTGCCTTTTCAATTGACGTGAACAGAAACTGCATTTCTAATAAGCACCATGGAATTTAGCAAAATTTATTGAGTCGCTTCTCGTCGATTCGCACACAGGTTTCCAACTCAGTTGGTATCCATGTGGCTCATGTCCAGGTATGAACATCCCTGCAGCCAATTGCACGGTTAAGGTAAAAGGCAAGGAAAGTGGCATCTCGAACTGGCCCCGAGGTCAGAGCATCCTCCCAATGTGATCTGTCGTTCTCGGATTGTAATGCTACCTCCGGTTTTAGGATGGAGAACATTCTTTGGGACTCTTATTCTGCAAAACAGACACAGTGACTGAAACGATGCTGCACGGTATAATGTGGAACACGGCCTGCTCAGCTTTGTGCATTTTCCCTGCAGTCCGCTGTGTTTCATGTTCCGTGTAAACGTGGAAGTTGTCCTGTTTCGAGCAATGGGTGAAATCATTCAGCAAAGCAAGAATCGAAATTGAAGTAATGTCAAGCAGCTCATGGTGATTTGACCAAATCATAACCGAACATATATTCTCACGCAGTCAAAGATACATTTCTGGTTGAAAAGAGTCTGAGAAGATAGACACAGCTTACCATTGATTTTTGTCTGGATTGATGGGCTTTCATGATCTGCTGCGAAATTGTCATTGTAGCTGGGCACATCCCAGCAGCTGTGCGAGTCGGAGAGGGATCATGGAACCCTTTTCATTTGACTTAGCATGTGTGGTTATGCAGGAGCACAATTCGAAATGCAAGTAAATGCGCAGCCGCGCTGTCTGGTAGTGTGGCCGAGCGGTCTCAGGCGCTGGATCCAAGTTCCAGTCCTGAAAGGGGCGTGGGTTCGAATCCCACCACTGCCATTTCAGCTGGTCAACTCCACCGCTGCAGCATTGTTAAAATCCCCGCTGCGTTGATATTCCAGGGGAATTAACTGTGGTGAATATTGTGAAGTCTCTCTGCTGTCATGATGGTGCCCGCCTCCCCTGCCGAAAATCGCGAACAAGCTCAACGCTTCCTTTATGTTCCAGGCAAGTTGAGTTTTTACTGGAACCGAATGGAGACTGTTATTTCATCGCTGTTGTGAAACAAAGTCCTGCGCTGAATCGATTCATCGTTATTTGGCTTTCTGGCGAATGGGAAATTCTTTCCACTGAATGTGTTATTGAATTTCTCCCATTTCCTTCATTTCCGTCTTGGAGACACCGGAAGGGAAAGGTAATCTAATCGAGACTGTGATTGGTGAAATTCACTTTTTTATGGCCCATACTTATTATATTCTTTCTTTCTCTCTTTTCAGCATTGTCCGGGAAGTGGTGGTGCACTAAGGCTGCAGTATGTTTGAAAGAGTAGTTTGGAATTGCCCAGTTGTTAGTTGTGAGGTTACTTTATGCCTCATGCCCTCGGACTGTCTCACAATTGGCATTCATGCTTCGCTGTGTCTGAACATGCATTAGGTATGCCAGTTTTGTTTGTGTTCCGTGTTAAATGCTTTCTGTTTGCGATTCGCTCAATACATTACGAGTTAACAGGGGTTCTGAGGTAACTTCCAGCAGCAAAAATCCTCAACTGAGGATCTGGAAAAATTTCACCAAGTATGGTCAGTCACAGCAAAAGTAAGGGAGTCGTTCGTTTCTGCAGTGTTTCACAATACTACCTTTCCCGTGAGCAGTCGAACAGTCTAAATGATTGTGCTACAGACTGCGAAGGCAAGCTCCGCTAAAAAGTAATCCTTTCAAACACAACGTTATTGGGGTACACCGCGTGGAAACAGATACTTCGGTGTATCTCATCCATGCTCACCACATATCCAAAATTAAACAAGTCCCGTTCCACAGCATTTGGCCTCCATCCCTCTAAACCCATCCTATCCAGAAACTGATCCGATTACCATTGCAATTTTCTGAGTGCAATAGCCTCCTCCACTTCCTCTGGTAGCTCATTCCATACACGCACAACCTTGTGTGTGGGAAATGTGCCTCAGGTCCTTTGTCAATTTCAGAGCACTCACCTTAAACCTATGCTCCCGAGTTTCCAACTCACCCCAGCTTGGGTAAAACACGTAAATACTCAGTTCAAAACCCTTCCATAAAATCATGTCGCAGCCGTTATGCTGCCGGGAAAGTTGTCCCAGCCTATTCCACCTCACTCTACAGTCCGAACATTGACCACATCCTTGTCTATATTTTGTCACCAATTTCACGTCTGTTTCTTTTTTTTTAACTTTTTCAAGATGTCAATTACCCTGGATAACAACGAGCTGTTGGAAAAAGAAAGGTGAAACGGAGAATGGCTTCAACTTTCAGTGCTGGATGCCACAGAGCCGCAGCGCGGCCGGCGCAGGCTTGTTTCTGTAGTGTAGTGGTCATCACATTCGCCTAACACGCGAAAGGTCCCCAGTTCGAAACTGGGCAGAAACTGCTTTGTTCTTCAATTGCAGCCTTTTACACGGACAAGAACGGAGCTTTCTTGCTTGCTTTCCCATCTGCAAACCTGCCTTCGAAATCGCTCGAACAAATCTGCTCACTTTGTGAAATGTAATGCAATTCCATTAAATTAGTTTGCAAAGCATTGTAAAGGTTTTCTCCAAGCTGGGTCTGATCATATGCCATTCTGTTTCAGAGTGTAGTTACCGCATTCTGAATCTTCCACAAAAAGCAGTACCGCATTTGCATTCCTTGCGCAGGCGGGCCGGTTCAAAGACAGCGAAGAAGCTGATGAGCTGGTGTCACAGTGCACCGCGGATTCCTCAACTGGTCTGTCTGACAAATGTACCCCAAAGTCGTCTCTGCAAGGCCTCATTTGGAAGCTGTCTGTCGTTATTCAACGTGCGAGAATTGGCAGCAGAGGTGCTGAATCATGGTTTGGATCAGTTCGCACGTTATAGTGACTCATTCAATCAGCAACAGCAATGAAAGAAATTACACTCTCAGAGGAACCTCTGGACTTGTGATTTCATAGCGTCGCTAGTATTAAGGTGAGCCCCGAGATCTAAGCCAAGTTGGAACTGAAACGGAGGAATTGACAGAGAGGCTACAGAATGACATCGCAACCTTTTGGTTTTCTTTAAATCACTGACGAGCAGGAAAATGTAAACGGGAGGGCGAGTGGGAAAGTGAGGCAGTTGCAGCTCTGGTGAATCTCCTTCTTTGTGAGTCACTCAGCAACAAGAGACGTGAAGGTGACTCATGCGGGAGAGCTCTTCACATCGAGAACAAAAAGCACTCAAGGGCAGTTAGCACCTCTTCCGCAGTGGGGGTGGGGTGAGTAGGACCTTCTGTTACTATGTTCAGAAACTGCCTTTTCAATTGACGTGAACAGAAACTGCATTTCTAATAAGCACCATGGAATTTAGCAAAATTTATTGAGTCGCTTCTCGTCGATTCGCACACAGGTTTCCAACTCAGTTGGTATCCATGTGGCTCATGTCCAGGTATGAACATCCCTGCAGCCAATTGCACGGTTAAGGTAAAAGGCAAGGAAAGTGGCATCTCGAACTGGCCCCGAGGTCAGAGCATCCTCCCAATGTGATCTGTCGTTCTCGGATTGTAATGCTACCTCCGGTTTTAGGATGGAGAACATTCTTTGGGACTCTTATTCTGCAAAACAGACACAGTGACTGAAACGATGCTGCACGGTATAATGTGGAACACGGCCTGCTCAGCTTTGTGCATTTTCCCTGCAGTCCGCTGTGTTTCATGTTCCGTGTAAACGTGAAGTTGTCCTGTTTCGAGCAATGGGTGAAATCATTCAGCAAAGCAAGAATCGAAATTGAAGTAATGTCAAGCAGCTCATGGTGATTTGACCAAATCATAACCGAACATATATTCTCACGCAGTCAAAGATACATTTCTGGTTGAAAAGAGTCTGAGAAGATAGACTCAGCTTACCATTGATTTTTGTCTGGATTGATGGGCTTTCATGATCTGCTGCGAAATTGTCATTGTAGCTGGGCACATCCCAGCAGCTGTGCGAGTCGGAGAGGGATCATGGAACCCTTTTCATTTGACTTAGCATGTGTGGTTATGCAGGAGCACAATTCGAAATGCAAGTAAATGCGCTGCCGCGCTGTCTGGTAGTGTGGCCGAGCGGTCTAAGGCGCTGGATCCAGGTTCCAGCCCTGAAAGGGGCGTGGGTTCGAATCCCACCACTGCCATTTCAGCTGGTCAACTCCACCGCTGCAGCGTTGTTAAAATCCCCGCTGCGTTGATATTCCAGAGCAGTTAACTGTGGTGAATATTGTGAAGTCTCTCTGCTGTCATGATGGTGCCCGCCTCCCCTGCCGAAAATCGCGAACAAGCTCAACGCTTCCTTTATGTTCCAGGCAAGTTGAGTTTTTACTGGAACCGAATGGAGACTGTTATTTCATCGCTGTTGTGAAACAAAGTCCTGCGCTGAATCGATTCATCGTTATTTGGCTTTCTGGCGAATGGGAAATTCTTTCCACTGAATGTGTTATTGAATTTCTCCCATTTCCTTCATTTCCGTCTTGGAGACACCGGAAGGGAAAGGTAATCTAATCGAGACTGTGATTGGTGAAATTCACTTTTTTATGGCCCATACTTATTATATTCTTTCTTTCTCTCTTTTCAGCATTGTCCGTGAAGTGGTGGTGCACTAAGGCTGCAGTATGTTTGAAAGAGTAGTTTGGAATTGCCCAGTTGTTAGTTGTGAGGTTACTTTATGCCTCATGCCCTCGGACTGTCTCACATTTAGCATTCATGCTTCGCTGTGTCTGAACATGCATTAGGTATGCCAGTTTTGTTTGTGTTCCGTGTTAAATGCTTTCTGTTTGCGATTCGCTCAATACATTACGAGTTAACAGGGGTTCTGAGGTAACTTCCAGCAGCAAAAATCCTCAACTGAGGATCTGGAAAAATTTCACGAAGTATGGTCAGTCACAGCAAAAGTAAGGGAGTCGTTCGTTTCTGCAGTGTTTCACAATACTACCTTTCCCGTGAGCAGTCGAACAGTCTAAATGATTGTGCTACAGACTGCGACGGCAAGCTCCGCTAAAAAGTAATCCTTTCAAACACAACGTTATTGGGGTACACCGCGTGGAAACAGATACTTCGGTGTATCTCATCCATGCTCACCACATATCCAAAATTAAACAAGTCCCGTTCCACAGCATTTGGCCTCCATCCCTCTAAACCCATCCTATCCAGAAACTGATCCGATTACCATTGCAATTTTCTGAGTGCAATAGCCTCCTCCACTTCCTCTGGTAGCTCATTCCATACACGCACAACCTTGTGTGTGGGAAATGTGCCTCAGGTCCTTTGTCAATTTCAGAGCACTCACCTTAAACCTATGCTCCCGAGTTTCCAACTCACCCCAGCTTGGGTAAAACACGTAAATACTCAGTTCAAAACCCTTCCATAAAATCATGTCGCAGCCGTTATGCTGCCGGGAAAGTTGTCCCAGCCTATTCCACCTCACTCTACAGTCCGAACATTGACCACATCCTTGTCTATATTTTGTCACCAATTTCACGTCTGTTTCTTTTTTTTAACTTTTTCAAGATGTCAATTACCCTGGATAACAACGAGCTGTTGGAAAAAGAAAGGTGAAACGGAGAATGGCTTCAACTTTCAGTGCTGGATGCCACAGAGCCGCAGCGCGGCCGGCGCAGGCTTGTTTCTGTAGTGTAGTGGTCATCACATTCGCCTAACACGCGAAAGGTCCCCAGTTCGAAACTGGGCAGAAACTGCTTTGTTCTTCAATTGCAGCCTTTTACACGGACAAGAACGCAGCTTTCTTGCTTGCTTTCCCATCTGCAAACCTGCCTTCGAAATCGCTCGAACAAATCTGCTCTCTTTGTGAAATGTAATGCAATTCCATTAAATTAGTTTGCAAAGCATTGTAAAGGTTTTCTCCAAGCTGGGTCTGATCATATGCCATTCTGTTTCAGAGTGTAGTTACCGCGTTCTGAATCTTCCACAAAAAGCAGTACCGCATTTGCATTCCTTGCGCAGGCGGGCCGGTTCAAAGACAGCGAAGAAGCTGATGAGCTGGTGTCACAGTGCACCACGGATTCCTCAACTGGTCTGTCTGACAAATGTACCCCAAAGTCGTCTCTGCAAGGCCTCATTTGGAAGCTGTCTGTCGTTATTCAACGTGCGCGAATTGGCAGCAGAGGTGCTGAATCATGGTTTGGATCAGTTCGCACGTTATAGTGACTCATTCAATCAGCAACAGCAATGAAAGAAATTACACTCTCAGAGGAACCTCTGGACTTGTGATTTCATAGCGTCGCTAGTATTAAGGTGAGCCCCGAGATCTAAGCCAAGTTGGAACTGAAACGGAGGAATTGACAGAGAGGCTACAGAATGACATCGCAACCTTTTGGTTTTCTTTAAATCACTGACGAGCAGGAAAATGTAAACGGGAGGGCGAGTGGGAAAGTGAGGCAGTTGCAGCTCTGGTGAATCTCCTTCTTTGTGAGTCACTCAGCAACAAGAGACGTGAAGGTGACTCATGCGGGAGAGCTCTTCACATCGAGAACAAAAAGCACTCAAGGGCAGTTAGCACCTCTTCCGCAGTGGGGGTGGGGTGAGTAGGACCTTCTGTTACTATGTTCAGAAACTGCCTTTTCAATTGACGTGAACAGAAACTGCATTTCTAATAAGCACCATGGAATTTAGCAAAATTTATTGAGTCGCTTCTCGTCGATTCGCACACAGGTTTCCAACTCAGTTGGTATCCATGTGGCTCATGTCCAGGTATGAACATCCCTGCAGCCAATTGCACGGTTAAGGTAAAAGGCAAGGAAAGTGGCATCTCGAACTGGCCCCGAGGTCAGAGCATCCTCCCAATGTGATCTGTCGTTCTCGGATTGTAATGCTACCTCCGGTTTTAGGATGGAGAACATTCTTTGGGACTCATATTCTGCAAAACAGACACAGTGACTGAAACGATGCTGCACGGTATAATGTGGAACACGGCCTGCTCAGCTTTGTGCATTTTCCCTGCAGTCCGGTGTGTTTCATGTTCCGTGTAAACGTGGAAGTTGTCCTGTTTCGAGCAATGGGTGAAATCATTCAGCAAAGCAAGAATCGAAATTGAAGTAATGTCAAGCAGCTCATGGTGATTTGACCAAATCATAACCGAACATATATTCTCACGCAGTCAAAGATACATTTCTGGTTGAAAAGAGTCTGAGAAGATAGACTCAGCTTACCATTGATTTTTGTCTGGATTGATGGGCTTTCATGATCTGCTGCGAAATTGTCATTGTAGCTGGGCACATCCCAGCAGCTGTGCGAGTCGGAGAGGGATCATGGAACCCTTTTCATTTGACTTAGCATGTGTGGTTATGCAGGAGCACAATTCGAAATGCAAGTAAATGCGCTGCCGCGCTGTCTGGTAGTGTGGCCGAGCGGTCTAAGGCGCTGGATCCAGGTTCCAGTCCTGAAAGGGGCGTGGGTTCGAATCCCGCCACTGCCATTTCAGCTGGTCAACTCCACCGCTGCAGCGTTGTTAAAATCCCCGCTGCGTTGATATTCCAGGGGAATTAACTGTGGTGAATATTGTGAAGTCTCTCTGCTGTCATGATGGTGCCCGCCTCCCCTGCCGAAAATCGCAAACAAGCTCAACGCTTCCTTTATGTTCCAGGCAAGTTGAGTTTTTACTGGAACCGAATGGAGACTGTTATTTCATCGCTGTTGTGAAACAAAGTCCTGCGCTGAATCGATTCATCGTTATTTGGCTTTCTGGCGAATGGGAAATTCTTTCCACTGAATGTGTTATTGAATTTCTCCCATTTCCTTCATTTCCGTCTTGGAGACACCGGAAGGGAAAGGTAATCTAATCGAGACTGTGATTGGTGAAATTCACTTTTTTATGGCCCATACTTATTATATTCTTTCTTTCTCTCTTTTCAGCATTGTCCGGGAAGTGGTGGTGCACTAAGGCTGCAGTATGTTTGAAAGAGTAGTTTGGAATTGCCCAGTTGTTAGTTGTGAGGTTACTTTATGCCTCATGCCCTCGGACTGTCTCACATTTAGCATTCATGCTTCGCTGTGTCTGAACATGCATTAGGTATGCCAGTTTTGTTTGTGTTCCGTGTTAAATGCTTTCTGTTTGCGATTCGCTCAATACATTACGAGTTAACAGGGGTTCTGAGGTAACTTCCAGCAGCAAAAATCCTCAACTGAGGATCTGGAAAAATTTCACGAAGTATGGTCAGTCACAGCAAAAGTAAGGGAGTCGTTCGTTTCTGCAGTGTTTCACAATACTACCTTTCCCGTGAGCAGTCGAACAGTCTAAATGATTGTGCTACAGACTGCGACGGCAAGCTCCGCTAAAAAGTAATCCTTTCAAACACAACGTTATTGGGGTACACCGCGTGGAAACAGATACTTCGGTGTATCTCATCCATGCTCACCACATATCCAAAATTAAACAAGTCCCGTTCCACAGCATTTGGCCTCCATCCCTCTAAACCCATCCTATCCAGAAACTGATCCGATTACCATTGCAATTTTCTGAGTGCAATAGCCTCCTCCACTTCCTCTGGTAGCTCATTCCATACACGCACAACCTTGTGTGTGGGAAATGTGCCTCAGGTCCTTTGTCAATTTCAGAGCACTCACCTTAAACCTATGCTCCCGAGTTTCCAACTCACCCCAGCTTGGGTAAAACACGTAAATACTCAGTTCAAAACCCTTCCATAAAATCATGTCGCAGCCGTTATGCTGCCGGGAAAGTTGTCCCAGCCTATTCCACCTCACTCTACAGTCCGAACATTGACCACATCCTTGTCTATATTTTGTCACCAATTTCACGTCTGTTTCTTTTTTTAACTTTTTCAAGATGTCAATTACCCTGGATAACAACGAGCTGTTGGAAAAAGAAAGGTGAAACGGAGAATGGCTTCAACTTTCAGTGCTGGATGCCACAGAGCCGCAGCGCGGCCGGCGCAGGCTTGTTTCTGTAGTGTAGTGGTCATCACATTCGCCTAACACGCGAAAGGTCCCCAGTTCGAAACTGGGCAGAAACTGCTTTGTTCTTCAATTGCAGCCTTTTACACGGACAAGAACGCAGCTTTCTTGCTTGCTTTCCCATCTGCAAACCTGCCTTCGAAATCGCTCGAACAAATCTGCTCTCTTTGTGAAATGTAATGCAATTCCATTAAATTAGTTTGCAAAGCATTGTAAAGGTTTTCTCCAAGCTGGGTCTGATCATATGCCATTCTGTTTCAGAGTGTAGTTACCGCGTTCTGAATCTTCCACAAAAAGCAGTACCGCATTTGCATTCCTTGCGCAGGCGGGCCGGTTCAAAGACAGCGAAGAAGCTGATGAGCTGGTGTCACAGTGCACCACGGATTCCTCAACTGGTCTGTCTGACAAATGTACCCCAAAGTCGTCTCTGCAAGGCCTCATTTGGAAGCTGTCTGTCGTTATTCAACGTGCGAGAATTGGCAGCAGAGGTGCTGAATCATGGTTTGGATCAGTTCGCACGTTATAGTGACTCATTCAATCAGCAACAGCAATGAAAGAAATTACACTCTCAGAGGAACCTCTGGACTTGTGATTTCATAGCGTCGCTAGTATTAAGGTGAGCCCCGAGATCTAAGCCAAGTTGGAACTGAAACGGAGGAATTGACAGAGAGGCTACAGAATGACATCGCAACCTTTTGGTTTTCTTTAAATCACTGACGAGCAGGAAAATGTAAACGGGAGGGCGAGTGGGAAAGTGAGGCAGTTGCAGCTCTGGTGAATCTCCTTCTTTGTGAGTCACTCAGCAACAAGAGACGTGAAGGTGACTCATGCGGGAGAGCTCTTCACATCGAGAACAAAAAGCACTCAAGGGCAGTTAGCACCTCTTCCGCAGTGGGGGTGGGGTGAGTAGGACCTTCTGTTACTATGTTCAGAAACTGCCTTTTAAATTGACGTGAACAGAAACTGCATTTCTAATAAGCACCATGGAATTTAGCAAAATTTATTGAGTCGCTTCTCGTCGATTCGCACACAGGTTTCCAACTCAGTTGGTATCCATGTGGCTCATGTCCAGGTATGAACATCCCTGCAGCCAATTGCACGGTTAAGGTAAAAGGCAAGGAAAGTGGCATCTCGAACTGGCCCCGAGGTCAGAGCATCCTCCCAATGTGATCTGTCGTTCTCGGATTGTAATGCTACCTCCGGTTTTAGGATGGAGAACATTCTTTGGGACTCTTATTCTGCAAAACAGACACAGTGACTGAAACGATGCTGCACGGTATAATGTGGAACACGGCCTGCTCAGCTTTGTGCATTTTCCCTGTAGTCCGGTGTGTTTCATGTTCCGTGTAAACGTGAAAGTTGTCCTGTTTCGAGCAATGGGTGAAATCATTCAGCAAAGCAAGAATCGAAATTGAAGTAATGTCAAGCAGCTCATGGTGATTTGACCAAATCATAACCGAACATATATTCTCACGCAGTCAAAGATACATTTCTGGTTGAAAAGAGTCTGAGAAGATAGACTCAGCTTACCATTGATTTTTGTCTGGATTGATGGGCTTTCATGATCTGCTGCGAAATTGTCATTGTAGCTGGGCACATCCCAGCAGCTGTGCGAGTCGGAGAGGGATCATGGAACCCTTTTCATTTGACTTAGCATGTGTGGTTATGCAGGAGCACAATTCGAAATGCAAGTAAATGCGCTGCCGCGCTGTCTGGTAGTGTGGCCGAGCGGTCTAAGGCGCTGGATCCAGGTTCCAGTCCTGAAAGGGGCGTGGGTTCGAATCCCACCACTGCCATTTCAGCTGGTCAACTCCACCGCTGCCGCATTGTTAAAATCCCCGCGGCGTTGATATTCCAGGGGAATTAACTGTGGTGAATATTGTGAAGTCTCTCTGCTGTCATGATGGTGCTCGCCTACCCTGCTGAAAATCGCAAACAGCTCAACGCTTGGTTTGCGTTCCAGGCAAGTTGAGTTTTTACTGGAACCGAATGGAGACTGTTATTTCATCGCTGTTGTGAAACAAAGTCCTGCGCTGAATCGATTCATCGTTATTTGGCTTTCTGGCGAATGGGAAATTCTTTCCACTGAATGTGTTATTGAATTTCTCCCATTTCCTTCATTTCCGTCTTGGAGACACCGGAAGGGAAAGGTAATCTAATCGAGACTGTGATTGGTGAAATTCACTTTTTTATGGCCCATACTTATTATATTCTTTCTTTCTCTCTTTTCAGCATTGTCCGGGAAGTGGTGGTGCACTAAGGCTGCAGTATGTTTGAAAGAGTAGTTTGGAATTGCCCAGTTGTTAGTTGTGAGGTTACTTTATGCCTCATGCCCTCGGACTGTCTCACATTTAGCATTCATGCTTCGCTGTGTCTGAACATGCATTAGGTATGCCAGTTTTGTTTGTGTTCCGTGTTAAATGCTTTCTGTTTGCGATTCGCTCAATACATTACGAGTTAACAGGGGTTCTGAGGTAACTTCCAGCAGCAAAAATCCTCAACTGAGGATCTGGAAAAATTTCACGAAGTATGGTCAGTCACAGCAAAAGTAAGGGAGTCGTTCGTTTCTGCAGTGTTTCACAATACTACCTTTCCCGTGAGCAGTCGAACAGTCTAAATGATTGTGCTACAGACTGCGACGGCAAGCTCCGCTAAAAAGTAATCCTTTCAAACACAACGTTATTGGGGTACACCGCGTGGAAACAGATACTTCGGTGTATCTCATCCATGCTCACCACATATCCAAAATTAAACAAGTCCCGTTCCACAGCATTTGGCCTCCATCCCTCTAAACCCATCCTATCCAGAAACTGATCCGATTACCATTGCAATTTTCTGAGTGCAATAGCCTCCTCCACTTCCTCTGGTAGCTCATTCCATACACGCACAACCTTGTGTGTGGGAAATGTGCCTCAGGTCCTTTGTCAATTTCAGAGCACTCACCTTAAACCTATGCTCCCGAGTTTCCAACTCACCCCAGCTTGGGTAAAACACCTAAATACTCAGTTCAAAACCCTTCCATAAAATCATGTCGCAGCCGTTATGCTGCCGGGAAAGTTGTCCCAGCCTATTCCACCTCACTCTACAGTCCGAACATTGACCACATCCTTGTCTATATTTTGTCACCAATTTCACGTCTGTTTCTTTTTTTAACTTTTTCAAGATGTCAATTACCCTGGATAACAACGAGCTGTTGGAAAAAGAAAGGTGAAACGGAGAATGGCTTCAACTTTCAGTGCCGGATGCCACAGAGCCGCAGCGCGGCTGGAGCAGGCTTGTTTCTGTAGTGTAGTGGTCATCACATTCGCCTAACACGCGAAAGGTCCCCAGTTCGAAACTGGGCAGAAACTGCTTTGTTCTTCAATTGCAGCCTTTTACACGGACAAGAACGCAGCTTTCTTGCTTGCTTTCCCATCTGCAAACCTGCCTTCGAAATCGCTCGAACAAATCTGCTCTCTTTGTGAAACGTAATGCAATTCCATTAAATTAGTTTGCAAAGCATTGTAAAGGTTTCCTCCAAGCTGGGTCTGATCATATGCCATTCTGTTTCAGAGTGTAGTTACCGCGTTCTGAATCTTCCACAAAAAGCAGTACCGCATTTGCATTCCTTGCGCAGGCGGGCCGGTTCAAAGACAGCGAAGAAGCTGATGAGCTGGTGTCACAGTGCACCACGGATTCCTCAACTGGTCTGTCTGACAAATGTACCCCAAAGTCGTCTCTGCAAGGCCTCATTTGGAAGCTGTCTGTCGTTATTCAACGTGCGAGAATTGGCAGCAGAGGTGCTGAATCATGGTTTGGATCAGTTCGCACGTTATAGTGACTCATTCAATCAGCAACAGCAATGAAAGAAATTACACTCTCAGAGGAACCTCTGGACTTGTGATTTCATAGCGTCGCTAGTATTAAGGTGAGCCCCGAGATCTAAGCCAAGTTGGAACTGAAACGGAGGAATTGACAGAGAGGCTACAGAATGACATCGCAACCTTTTGGTTTTCTTTAAATCACTGACGAGCAGGAAAATGTAAACGGGAGGGCGAGTGGGAAAGTGAGGCAGTTGCAGCTCTGGTGAATCTCCTTCTTTGTGAGTCACTCAGCAACAAGAGACGTGAAGGTGACTCATGCGGGAGAGCTCTTCACATCGAGAACAAAAAGCACTCAAGGGCAGTTAGCACCTCTTCCGCAGTGGGGGTGGGGTGAGTAGGACCTTCTGTTACTATGTTCAGAAACTGCCTTTTAAATTGACGTGAACAGAAACTGCATTTCTAATAAGCACCATGGAATTTAGCAAAATTTATTGAGTCGCTTCTCGTCGATTCGCACACAGGTTTCCAACTCAGTTGGTATCCATGTGGCTCATGTCCAGGTATGAACATCCCTGCAGCCAATTGCACGGTTAAGGTAAAAGGCAAGGAAAGTGGCATCTCGAACTGGCCCCGAGGTCAGAGCATCCTCCCAATGTGATCTGTCGTTCTCGGATTGTAATGCTACCTCCGGTTTTAGGATGGAGAACATTCTTTGGGACTCTTATTCTGCAAAACAGACACAGTGACTGAAACGATGCTGCACGGTATAATGTGGAACACGGCCTGCTCAGCTTTGTGCATTTTCCCTGTAGTCCGGTGTGTTTCATGTTCCGTGTAAACGTGAAAGTTGTCCTGTTTCGAGCAATGGGTGAAATCATTCAGCAAAGCAAGAATCGAAATTGAAGTAATGTCAAGCAGCTCATGGTGATTTGACCAAATCATAACCGAACATATATTCTCACGCAGTCAAAGATACATTTCTGGTTGAAAAGAGTCTGAGAAGATAGACACAGCTTACCATTGATTTTTGTCTGGATTGATGGGCTTTCATGATCTGCTGCGAAATTGTCATTGTAGCTGGGCACATCCCAGCAGCTGTGCGAGTCGGAGAGGGATCATGGAACCCTTTTCATTTGACTTAGCATGTGTGGTTATGCAGGAGCACAATTTGAAATGCAAGTAAATGCGCTGCCGCGCTGTCTGGTAGTGTGGCCGAGCGGTCTCAGGCGCTGGATCCAGGTTCCAGTCCTGAAAGGGGCGTGGGTTCGAATCCCACCACTGCCATTTCAGCTGGTCAACTCCACCGCTGCAGCATTGTTAAAATCCCCGCTGCGTTGATATTCCAGAGCAGTTAACTGTGGTGAATATTGTGAAGTCTCTCTGCTGTCATGATGGTGCTCGCGTCCCCTGCCGTAAATCGCAAACAGCTCAGCGCTTGGTTTATGTTCCAGGCAAGTTGAGGTTTTACTGGAACCGAATGGAGACTGTTATTTCATCGCTGTTGTGAAACAAAGTCCTGCGCTGAATCGATTCATCGTTATTTGGCTTTCTGGCGAATGGGAAATTCTTTCCACTGAATGTGTTATTGAATTTCTCCCATTTCCTTCATTTCCGTCTTGGAGACACCGGAAGGGAAAGGTAATCTAATCGAGACTGTGATTGGTGAAATTCACTTTTTTATGGCCCATACTTATTATATTCTTTCTTTCTCTCTTTTCAGCATTGTCCGGGAAGTGGTGGTGCACTAAGGCTGCAGTATGTTTGAAAGAGTAGTTTGGAATTGCCCAGTTGTTAGTTGTGAGGTTACTTTATGCCTCATGCCCTCGGACTGTCTCACATTTAGCATTCATGCTTCGCTGTGTCTGAACATGCATTAGGTATGCCAGTTTTGTTTGTGTTCCGTGTTAAATGCTTTCTGTTTGCGATTCGCTCAATACATTACGAGTTAACAGGGGTTCTGAGGTAACTTCCAGCAGCAAAAATCCTCAACTGAGGATCTGGAAAAATTTCACGAAGTATGGTCAGTCACAGCAAAAGTAAGGGAGTCGTTCGTTTCTGCAGTGTTTCACAATACTACCTTTCCCGTGAGCAGTCGAACAGTCTAAATGATTGTGCTACAGACTGCGAAGGCAAGCTCCGCTAAAAAGTAATCCTTTCAAACACAACGTTATTGGGGTACACCGCGTGGAAACAGATACTTCGGTGTATCTCATCCATGCTCACCACATATCCAAAATTAAACAAGTCCCGTTCCACAGCATTTGGCCTCCATCCCTCTAAACCCATCCTATCCAGAAACTGATCCGATTACCATTGCAATTTTCTGAGTGCAATAGCCTCCTCCACTTCCTCTGGTAGCTCATTCCATACACGCACAACCTTGTGTGTGGGAAATGTGCCTCAGGTCCTTTGTCAATTTCAGAGCACTCACCTTAAACCTATGCTCCCGAGTTTCCAACTCACCCCAGCTTGGGTAAAACACGTAAATACTCAGTTCAAAACCCTTCCATAAAATCATGTCGCAGCCGTTATGCTGCCGGGAAAGTTGTCCCAGCCTATTCCACCTCACTCTACAGTCCGAACATTGACCACATCCTTGTCTATATTTTGTCACCAATTTCACGTCTGTTTCTTTTTTTTAACTTTTTCAAGATGTCAATTACCCTGGATAACAACGAGCTGTTGGAAAAAGAAAGGTGAAACGGAGAATGGCTTCAACTTTCAGTGCTGGATGCCACAGAGCCGCAGCGCGGCCGGCGCAGGCTTGCTTCTGTAGTGTAGTGGTCATCACATTCGCCTAACACGCGAAAGGTCCCCAGTTCGAAACTGGGCAGAAACTGCTTTGTTCTTCAATTGCAGCCTTTTACACGGACAAGAACGGAGCTTTCTTGCTTGCTTTCCCATCTGCAAACCTGCCTTCGAAATCGCTCGAACAAATCTGCTCTCTTTGTGAAATGTAATGCAATTCCATTAAATTAGTTTGCAAAGCATTGTAAAGGTTTTCTCCAAGCTGGGTCTGATCATATGCCATTCTGTTTCAGAGTGTAGTTACCGCGTTCTGAATCTTCCACAAAAAGCAGTACCGCATTTGCATTCCTTGCGCAGGCGGGCCGGTTCAAAGACAGCGAAGAAGCTGATGAGCTGGTGTCACAGTGCACCACGGATTCCTCAACTGGTCTGTCTGACAAATGTACCCCAAAGTCGTCTCTGCAAGGCCTCATTTGGAAGCTGTCTGTCGTTATTCAACGTGCGAGAATTGGCAGCAGAGGTGCTGAATCATGGTTTGGATCAGTTCGCACGTTATAGTGACTCATTCAATCAGCAACAGCAATGAAAGAAATTACACTCTCAGAGGAACCTCTGGACTTGTGATTTCATAGCGTCGCTAGTATTAAGGTGAGCCCCGAGATCTAAGCCAAGTTGGAACTGAAACGGAGGAATTGACAGAGAGGCTACAGAATGACATCGCAACCTTTTGGTTTTCTTTAAATCACTGACGAGCAGGAAAATGTAAACGGGAGGGCGAGTGGGAAAGTGAGGCAGTTGCAGCTCTGGTGAATCTCCTTCTTTGTGAGTCACTCAGCAACAAGAGACGTGAAGGTGACTCATGCGGGAGAGCTCTTCACATCGAGAACAAAAAGCACTCAAGGGCAGTTAGCACCTCTTCCGCAGTGGGGGTGGGGTGAGTAGGACCTTCTGTTACTATGTTCAGAAACTGCCTTTTAAATTGACGTGAACAGAAACTGCATTTCTAATAAGCACCATGGAATTTAGCAAAATTTATTGAGTCGCTTCTCGTCGATTCGCACACAGGTTTCCAACTCAGTTGGTATCCATGTGGCTCATGTCCAGGTATGAACATCCCTGCAGCCAATTGCACGGTTAAGGTAAAAGGCAAGGAAAGTGGCATCTCGAACTGGCCCCGAGGTCAGAGCATCCTCCCAATGTGATCTGTCGTTCTCGGATTGTAATGCTACCTCCGGTTTTAGGATGGAGAACATTCTTTGGGACTCTTATTCTGCAAAACAGACACAGTGACTGAAACGATGCTGCACAGTATAATGTGGAACACGGCCTGCTCAGCTTTGTGCATTTTCCCTGTAGTCCGGTGTGTTTCATGTTCCGTGTAAACGTGGAAGTTGTCCTGTTTCGAGCAATGGGTGAAATCATTCAGCAAAGCAAGAATCGAAATTGAAGTAATGTCAAGCAGCTCATGGTGATTTGACCAAATCATAACCGAACATATATTCTCACGCAGTCAAAGATACATTTCTGGTTGAAAAGAGTCTGAGAAGATAGACACAGCTTACCATTGATTTTTGTCTGGATTGATGGGCTTTCATGATCTGCTGCGAAATTGTCATTGTAGCTGGGCACATCCCAGCAGCTGTGCGAGTCGGAGAGGGATCATGGAACCCTTTTCATTTGACTTAGCATGTGTGGTTATGCAGGAGCACAATTCGAAATGCAAGTAAATGCGCTGCCGCGCTGTCTGGTAGTGTGGCCGAGCGGTCTCAGGCGCTGGATCCAGGTTCCAGTCCTGAAAGGGGCGTGGGTTCGAATCCCACCACTGCCATTTCAGCTGGTCAACTCCACCGCTGCAGCATTGTTAAAATCCCCGCTGCGTTGATATTCCAGAGCAGTTAACTGTGGTGAATATTGTGAAGTCTCTCTGCTGTCATGATGGTGCTCGCCTACCCTGCTGAAAATCGCAAACAGCTCAACGCTTGGTTTGCGTTCCAGGCAAGTTGAGTTTTTACTGGAACCGAATGGAGACTGTTATTTCATCGCTGTTGTGAAACAAAGTCCTGCGCTGAATCGATTCATCGTTATTTGGCTTTCTGGCGAATGGGAAATTCTTTCCACTGAATGTGTTATTGAATTTCTCCCATTTCCTTCATTTCCGTCTTGGAGACACCGGAAGGGAAAGGTAATCTAATCGAGACTGTGATTGGTGAAATTCACTTTTTTATGGCCCATACTTATTATATTCTTTCTTTCTCTCTTTTCAGCATTGTCCGGGAAGTGGTGGTGCACTAAGGCTGCAGTATGTTTGAAAGAGTAGTTTGGAATTGCCCAGTTGTTAGTTGTGAGGTTACTTTATGCCTCATGCCCTCGGACTGTCTCACATTTAGCATTCATGCTTCGCTGTGTCTGAACATGCATTAGGTATGCCAGTTTTGTTTGTGTTCCGTGTTAAATGCTTTCTGTTTGCGATTCGCTCAATACATTACGAGTTAACAGGGGTTCTGAGGTAACTTCCAGCAGCAAAAATCCTCAACTGAGGATCTGGAAAAATTTCACGAAGTATGGTCAGTCACAGCAAAAGTAAGGGAGTCGTTCGTTTCTGCAGTGTTTCACAATACTACCTTTCCCGTGAGCAGTCGAACAGTCTAAATGATTGTGCTACAGACTGCGACGGCAAGCTCCGCTAAAAAGTAATCCTTTCAAACACAACGTTATTGGGGTACACCGCGTGGAAACAGATACTTCGGTGTATCTCATCCATGCTCACCACATATCCAAAATTAAACAAGTCCCGTTCCACAGCATTTGGCCTCCATCCCTCTAAACCCATCCTATCCAGAAACTGATCCGATTACCATTGCAATTTTCTGAGTGCAATAGCCTCCTCCACTTCCTCTGGTAGCTCATTCCATACACGCACAACCTTGTGTGTGGGAAATGTGCCTCAGGTCCTTTGTCAATTTCAGAGCACTCACCTTAAACCTATGCTCCCGAGTTTCCAACTCACCCCAGCTTGGGTAAAACACCTAAATACTCAGTTCAAAACCCTTCCATAAAATCATGTCGCAGCCGTTATGCTGCCGGGAAAGTTGTCCCAGCCTATTCCACCTCACTCTACAGTCCGAACATTGACCACATCCTTGTCTATATTTTGTCACCAATTTCACGTCTGTTTCTTTTTTTAACTTTTTCAAGATGTCAATTACCCTGGATAACAACGAGCTGTTGGAAAAAGAAAGGTGAAACGGAGAATGGCTTCAACTTTCAGTGCCGGATGCCACAGAGCCGCAGCGCGGCTGGAGCAGGCTTGTTTCTGTAGTGTAGTGGTCATCACATTCGCCTAACACGCGAAAGGTCCCCAGTTCGAAACTGGGCAGAAACTGCTTTGTTCTTCAATTGCAGCCTTTTACACGGACAAGAACGCAGCTTTCTTGCTTGCTTTCCCATCTGCAAACCTGCCTTCGAAATCGCTCGAACAAATCTGCTCTCTTTGTGAAACGTAATGCAATTCCATTAAATTAGTTTGCAAAGCATTGTAAAGGTTTTCTCCAAGCTGGGTCTGATCATATGCCATTCTGTTTCAGAGTGTAGTTACCGCGTTCTGAATCTTCCACAAAAAGCAGTACCGCATTTGCATTCCTTGCGCAGGCGGGCCGGTTCAAAGACAGCGAAGAAGCTGATGAGCTGGTGTCACAGTGCACCACGGATTCCTCAACTGGTCTGTCTGACAAATGTACCCCAAAGTCGTCTCTGCAAGGCCTCATTTGGAAGCTGTCTGTCGTTATTCAACGTGCGAGAATTGGCAGCAGAGGTGCTGAATCATGGTTTGGATCAGTTCGCACGTTATAGTGACTCATTCAATCAGCAACAGCAATGAAAGAAATTACACTCTCAGAGGAACCTCTGGACTTGTGATTTCATAGCGTCGCTAGTATTAAGGTGAGCCCCGAGATCTAAGCCAAGTTGGAACTGAAACGGAGGAATTGACAGAGAGGCTACAGAATGACATCGCAACCTTTTGGTTTTCTTTAAATCACTGACGAGCAGGAAAATGTAAACGGGAGGGCGAGTGGGAAAGTGAGGCAGTTGCAGCTCTGGTGAATCTCCTTCTTTGTGAGTCACTCAGCAACAAGAGACGTGAAGGTGACTCATGCGGGAGAGCTCTTCACATCGAGAACAAAAAGCACTCAAGGGCAGTTAGCACCTCTTCCGCAGTGGGGGTGGGGTGAGTAGGACCTTCTGTTACTATGTTCAGAAACTGCCTTTTAAATTGACGTGAACAGAAACTGCATTTCTAATAAGCACCATGGAATTTAGCAAAATTTATTGAGTCGCTTCTCGTCGATTCGCACACAGGTTTCCAACTCAGTTGGTATCCATGTGGCTCATGTCCAGGTATGAACATCCCTGCAGCCAATTGCACGGTTAAGGTAAAAGGCAAGGAAAGTGGCATCTCGAACTGGCCCCGAGGTCAGAGCATCCTCCCAATGTGATCTGTCGTTCTCGGATTGTAATGCTACCTCCGGTTTTAGGATGGAGAACATTCTTTGGGACTCTTATTCTGCAAAACAGACACAGTGACTGAAACGATGCTGCACGGTATAATGTGGAACACGGCCTGCTCAGCTTTGTGCATTTTCCCTGTAGTCCGGTGTGTTTCATGTTCCGTGTAAACGTGGAAGTTGTCCTGTTTCGAGCAATGGGTGAAATCATTCAGCAAAGCAAGAATCGAAATTGAAGTAATGTCAAGCAGCTCATGGTGATTTGACCAAATCATAACCGAACATATATTCTCACGCAGTCAAAGATACATTTCTGGTTGAAAAGAGTCTGAGAAGATAGACACAGCTTACCATTGATTTTTGTCTGGATTGATGGGCTTTCATGATCTGCTGCGAAATTGTCATTGTAGCTGGGCACATCCCAGCAGCTGTGCGAGTCGGAGAGGGATCATGGAACCCTTTTCATTTGACTTAGCATGTGTGGTTATGCAGGAGCACAATTTGAAATGCAAGTAAATGCGCTGCCGCGCTGTCTGGTAGTGTGGCCGAGCGGTCTAAGGCGCTGGATCCAGGTTCCAGTCCTGAAAGGGGCGTGGGTTCGAATCCCACCACTGCCATTTCAGCTGGTCAACTCCACCGCTGCAGCATTGTTAAAATCCCCGCTGCGTTGATATTCCAGAGCAGTTAACTGTGGTGAATATTGTGAAGTCTCTCTGCTGTCATGATGGTGCTCGCGTCCCCTGCCGTAAATCGCAAACAGCTCAGCGCTTGGTTTATGTTCCAGGCAAGTTGAGTTTTTACTGGAACCGAATGGAGACTGTTATTTCATCGCTGTTGTGAAACAAAGTCCTGCGCTGAATCGATTCATCGTTATTTGGCTTTCTGGCGAATGGGAAATTCTTTCCACTGAATGTGTTATTGAATTTCTCCCATTTCCTTCATTTCCGTCTTGGAGACACCGGAAGGGAAAGGTAATCTAATCGAGACTGTGATTGGTGAAATTCACTTTTTTATGGCCCATACTTATTATATTCTTTCTTTCTCTCTTTTCAGCATTGTCCGTGAAGTGGTGGTGCACTAAGGCTGCAGTATGTTTGAAAGAGTAGTTTGGAATTGCCCAGTTGTTAGTTGTGAGGTTACTTTATGCCTCATGCCCTCGGACTGTCTCACATTTAGCATTCATGCTTCGCTGTGTCTGAACATGCATTAGGTATGCCAGTTTTGTTTGTGTTCCGTGTTAAATGCTTTCTGTTTGCGATTCGCTCAATACATTACGAGTTAACAGGGGTTCTGAGGTAACTTCCAGCAGCAAAAATCCTCAACTGAGGATCTGGAAAAATTTCACGAAGTATGGTCAGTCACAGCAAAAGTAAGGGAGTCGTTCGTTTCTGCAGTGTTTCACAATACTACCTTTCCCGTGAGCAGTCGAACAGTCTAAATGATTGTGCTACAGACTGCGACGGCAAGCTCCGCTAAAAAGTAATCCTTTCAAACACAACGTTATTGGGGTACACCGCGTGGAAACAGATACTTCGGTGTATCTCATCCATGCTCACCACATATCCAAAATTAAACAAGTCCCGTTCCACAGCATTTGGCCTCCATCCCTCTAAACCCATCCTATCCAGAAACTGATCCGATTACCATTGCAATTTTCTGAGTGCAATAGCCTCCTCCACTTCCTCTGGTAGCTCATTCCATACACGCACAACCTTGTGTGTGGGAAATGTGCCTCAGGTCCTTTGTCAATTTCAGAGCACTCACCTTAAACCTATGCTCCCGAGTTTCCAACTCACCCCAGCTTGGGTAAAACACGTAAATACTCAGTTCAAAACCCTTCCATAAAATCATGTCGCAGCCGTTATGCTGCCGGGAAAGTTGTCCCAGCCTATTCCACCTCACTCTACAGTCCGAACATTGACCACATCCTTGTCTATATTTTGTCACCAATTTCACGTCTGTTTCTTTTTTTTAACTTTTTCAAGATGTCAATTACCCTGGATAACAACGAGCTGTTGGAAAAAGAAAGGTGAAACGGAGAATGGCTTCAACTTTCAGTGCTGGATGCCACAGAGCCGCAGCGCGGCCGGCGCAGGCTTGCTTCTGTAGTGTAGTGGTCATCACATTCGCCTAACACGCGAAAGGTCCCCAGTTCGAAACTGGGCAGAAACTGCTTTGTTCTTCAATTGCAGCCTTTTACACGGACAAGAACGGAGCTTTCTTGCTTGCTTTCCCATCTGCAAACCTGCCTTCGAAATCGCTCGAACAAATCTGCTCTCTTTGTGAAATGTAATGCAATTCCATTAAATTAGTTTGCAAAGCATTGTAAAGGTTTTCTCCAAGCTGGGTCTGATCATATGCCATTCTGTTTCAGAGTGTAGTTACCGCGTTCTGAATCTTCCACAAAAAGCAGTACCGCATTTGCATTCCTTGCGCAGGCGGGCCGGTTCAAAGACAGCGAAGAAGCTGATGAGCTGGTGTCACAGTGCACCACGGATTCCTCAACTGGTCTGTCTGACAAATGTACCCCAAAGTCGTCTCTGCAAGGCCTCATTTGGAAGCTGTCTGTCGTTATTCAACGTGCGAGAATTGGCAGCAGAGGTGCTGAATCATGGTTTGGATCAGTTCGCACGTTATAGTGACTCATTCAATCAGCAACAGCAATGAAAGAAATTACACTCTCAGAGGAACCTCTGGACTTGTGATTTCATAGCGTCGCTAGTATTAAGGTGAGCCCCGAGATCTAAGCCAAGTTGGAACTGAAACGGAGGAATTGACAGAGAGGCTACAGAATGACATCGCAACCTTTTGGTTTTCTTTAAATCACTGACGAGCAGGAAAATGTAAACGGGAGGGCGAGTGGGAAAGTGAGGCAGTTGCAGCTCTGGTGAATCTCCTTCTTTGTGAGTCACTCAGCAACAAGAGACGTGAAGGTGACTCATGCGGGAGAGCTCTTCACATCGAGAACAAAAAGCACTCAAGGGCAGTTAGCACCTCTTCCGCAGTGGGGGTGGGGTGAGTAGGACCTTCTGTTACTATGTTCAGAAACTGCCTTTTAAATTGACGTGAACAGAAACTGCATTTCTAATAAGCACCATGGAATTTAGCAAAATTTATTGAGTCGCTTCTCGTCGATTCGCACACAGGTTTCCAACTCAGTTGGTATCCATGTGGCTCATGTCCAGGTATGAACATCCCTGCAGCCAATTGCACGGTTAAGGTAAAAGGCAAGGAAAGTGGCATCTCGAACTGGCCCCGAGGTCAGAGCATCCTCCCAATGTGATCTGTCGTTCTCGGATTGTAATGCTACCTCCGGTTTTAGGATGGAGAACATTCTTTGGGACTCTTATTCTGCAAAACAGACACAGTGACTGAAACGATGCTGCACAGTATAATGTGGAACACGGCCTGCTCAGCTTTGTGCATTTTCCCTGTAGTCCGGTGTGTTTCATGTTCCGTGTAAACGTGGAAGTTGTCCTGTTTCGAGCAATGGGTGAAATCATTCAGCAAAGCAAGAATCGAAATTGAAGTAATGTCAAGCAGCTCATGGTGATTTGACCAAATCATAACCGAACATATATTCTCACGCAGTCAAAGATACATTTCTGGTTGAAAAGAGTCTGAGAAGATAGACACAGCTTACCATTGATTTTTGTCTGGATTGATGGGCTTTCATGATCTGCTGCGAAATTGTCATTGTAGCTGGGCACATCCCAGCAGCTGTGCGAGTCGGAGAGGGATCATGGAACCCTTTTCATTTGACTTAGCATGTGTGGTTATGCAGGAGCACAATTCGAAATGCAAGTAAATGCGCTGCCGCGCTGTCTGGTAGTGTGGCCGAGCGGTCTCAGGCGCTGGATCCAGGTTCCAGTCCTGAAAGGGGCGTGGGTTCGAATCCCACCACTGCCATTTCAGCTGGTCAACTCCACCGCTGCAGCATTGTTAAAATCCCCGCTGCGTTGATATTCCAGAGCAGTTAACTGTGGTGAATATTGTGAAGTCTCTCTGCTGTCATGATGGTGCTCGCCTCCCCTGCCGAAAATCGCAAACAGCTCAGCGCTTGGTTTATGTTCCAGGCAAGTTGAGTTTTTACTGGAACCGAATGGAGACTGTTATTTCATCGCTGTTGTGAAACAAAGTCCTGCGCTGAATCGATTCATCGTTATTTGGCTTTCTGGCGAATGGGAAATTCTTTCCACTGAATGTGTTATTGAATTTCTCCCATTTCCTTCATTTCCGTCTTGGAGACACCGGAAGGGAAAGGTAATCTAATCGAGACTGTGATTGGTGAAATTCACTTTTTTATGGCCCATACTTATTATATTCTTTCTTTCTCTCTTTTCAGCATTGTCCGGGAAGTGGTGGTGCACTAAGGCTGCAGTATGTTTGAAAGAGTAGTTTGGAATTGCCCAGTTGTTAGTTGTGAGGTTACTTTATGCCTCATGCCCTCGGACTGTCTCACATTTAGCATTCATGCTTCGCTGTGTCTGAACATGCATTAGGTATGCCAGTTTTGTTTGTGTTCCGTGTTAAATGCTTTCTGTTTGCGATTCGCTCAATACATTACGAGTTAACAGGGGTTCTGAGGTAACTTCCAGCAGCAAAAATCCTCAACTGAGGATCTGGAAAAATTTCACGAAGTATGGTCAGTCACAGCAAAAGTAAGGGAGTCGTTCGTTTCTGCAGTGTTTCACAATACTACCTTTCCCGTGAGCAGTCGAACAGTCTAAATGATTGTGCTACAGACTGCGAAGGCAAGCTCCGCTAAAAAGTAATCCTTTCAAACACAACGTTATTGGGGTACACCGCGTGGAAACAGATACTTCGGTGTATCTCATCCATGCTCACCACATATCCAAAATTAAACAAGTCCCGTTCCACAGCATTTGGCCTCCATCCCTCTAAACCCATCCTATCCAGAAACTGATCCGATTACCATTGCAATTTTCTGAGTGCAATAGCCTCCTCCACTTCCTCTGGTAGCTCATTCCATACACGCACAACCTTGTGTGTGGGAAATGTGCCTCAGGTCCTTTGTCAATTTCAGAGCACTCACCTTAAACCTATGCTCCCGAGTTTCCAACTCACCCCAGCTTGGGTAAAACACCTAAATACTCAGTTCAAAACCCTTCCATAAAATCATGTCGCAGCCGTTATGCTGCCGGGAAAGTTGTCCCAGCCTATTCCACCTCACTCTACAGTCCGAACATTGACCACATCCTTGTCTATATTTTGTCACCAATTTCACGTCTGTTTCTTTTTTTTAACTTTTTCAAGATGTCAATTACCCTGGATAACAACGAGCTGTTGGAAAAAGAAAGGTGAAACGGAGAATGGCTTCAACTTTCAGTGCTGGATGCCACAGAGCCGCAGCGCGGCCGGCGCAGGCTTGCTTCTGTAGTGTAGTGGTCATCACATTCGCCTAACACGCGAAAGGTCCCCAGTTCGAAACTGGGCAGAAACTGCTTTGTTCTTCAATTGCAGCCTTTTACACGGACAAGAACGGAGCTTTCTTGCTTGCTTTCCCATCTGCAAACCTGCCTTCGAAATCGCTCGAACAAATCTGCTCTCTTTGTGAAATGTAATGCAATTCCATTAAATTAGTTTGCAAAGCATTGTAAAGGTTTCCTCCAAGCTGGGTCTGATCATATGCCATTCTGTTTCAGAGTGTAGTTACCGCGTTCTGAATCTTCCACAAAAAGCAGTACCGCATTTGCATTCCTTGCGCAGGCGGGCCGGTTCAAAGACAGCGAAGAAGCTGATGAGCTGGTGTCACAGTGCACCACGGATTCCTCAACTGGTCTGTCTGACAAATGTACCCCAAAGTCGTCTCTGCAAGGCCTCATTTGGAAGCTGTCTGTCGTTATTCAACGTGCGAGAATTGGCAGCAGAGGTGCTGAATCATGGTTTGGATCAGTTCGCACGTTATAGTGACTCATTCAATCAGCAACAGCAATGAAAGAAATTACACTCTCAGAGGAACCTCTGGACTTGTGATTTCATAGCGTCGCTAGTATTAAGGTGAGCCCCGAGATCTAAGCCAAGTTGGAACTGAAACGGAGGAATTGACAGAGAGGCTACAGAATGACATCGCAACCTTTTGGTTTTCTTTAAATCACTGACGAGCAGGAAAATGTAAACGGGAGGGCGAGTGGGAAAGTGAGGCAGTTGCAGCTCTGGTGAATCTCCTTCTTTGTGAGTCACTCAGCAACAAGAGACGTGAAGGTGACTCATGCGGGAGAGCTCTTCACATCGAGAACAAAAAGCACTCAAGGGCAGTTAGCACCTCTTCCGCAGTGGGGGTGGGGTGAGTAGGACCTTCTGTTACTATGTTCAGAAACTGCCTTTTAAATTGACGTGAACAGAAACTGCATTTCTAATAAGCACCATGGAATTTAGCAAAATTTATTGAGTCGCTTCTCGTCGATTCGCACACAGGTTTCCAACTCAGTTGGTATCCATGTGGCTCATGTCCAGGTATGAACATCCCTGCAGCCAATTGCACGGTTAAGGTAAAAGGCAAGGAAAGTGGCATCTCGAACTGGCCCCGAGGTCAGAGCATCCTCCCAATGTGATCTGTCGTTCTCGGATTGTAATGCTACCTCCGGTTTTAGGATGGAGAACATTCTTTGGGACTCTTATTCTGCAAAACAGACACAGTGACTGAAACGATGCTGCACAGTATAATGTGGAACACGGCCTGCTCAGCTTTGTGCATTTTCCCTGTAGTCCGGTGTGTTTCATGTTCCGTGTAAACGTGGAAGTTGTCCTGTTTCGAGCAATGGGTGAAATCATTCAGCAAAGCAAGAATCGAAATTGAAGTAATGTCAAGCAGCTCATGGTGATTTGACCAAATCATAACCGAACATATATTCTCACGCAGTCAAAGATACATTTCTGGTTGAAAAGAGTCTGAGAAGATAGACACAGCTTACCATTGATTTTTGTCTGGATTGATGGGCTTTCATGATCTGCTGCGAAATTGTCATTGTAGCTGGGCACATCCCAGCAGCTGTGCGAGTCGGAGAGGGATCATGGAACCCTTTTCATTTGACTTAGCATGTGTGGTTATGCAGGAGCACAATTCGAAATGCAAGTAAATGCGCAGCCGCGCTGTCTGGTAGTGTGGCCGAGCGGTCTAAGGCGCTGGATCCAGGTTCCAGCCCTGAAAGGGGCGTGGGTTCGAATCCCACCACTGCCATTTCAGCTGGTCAACTCCACCGCTGCAGCATTGTTAAAATCCCCGCTGCGTTGATATTCCAGAGCAGTTAACTGTGGTGAATATTGTGAAGTCTCTCTGCTGTCATGATGGTGCTCGCGTCCCCTGCCGTAAATCGCAAACAGCTCAGCGCTTGGTTTATGTTCCAGGCAAGTTGAGTTTTTACTGGAACCGAATGGAGACTGTTATTTCATCGCTGTTGTGAAACAAAGTCCTGCGCTGAATCGATTCATCGTTATTTGGCTTTCTGGCGAATGGGAAATTCTTTCCACTGAATGTGTTATTGAATTTCTCCCATTTCCTTCATTTCCGTCTTGGAGACACCGGAAGGGAAAGGTAATCTAATCGAGACTGTGATTGGTGAAATTCACTTTTTTATGGCCCATACTTATTATATTCTTTCTTTCTCTCTTTTCAGCATTGTCCGGGAAGTGGTGGTGCACTAAGGCTGCAGTATGTTTGAAAGAGTAGTTTGGAATTGCCCAGTTGTTAGTTGTGAGGTTACTTTATGCCTCATGCCCTCGGACTGTCTCACATTTAGCATTCATGCTTCGCTGTGTCTGAACATGCATTAGGTATGCCAGTTTTGTTTGTGTTCCGTGTTAAATGCTTTCTGTTTGCGATTCGCTCAATACATTACGAGTTAACAGGGGTTCTGAGGTAACTTCCAGCAGCAAAAATCCTCAACTGAGGATCTGGAAAAATTTCACGAAGTATGGTCAGTCACAGCAAAAGTAAGGGAGTCGTTCGTTTCTGCAGTGTTTCACAATACTACCTTTCCCGTGAGCAGTCGAACAGTCTAAATGATTGTGCTACAGACTGCGAAGGCAAGCTCCGCTAAAAAGTAATCCTTTCAAACACAACGTTATTGGGGTACACCGCGTGGAAACAGATACTTCGGTGTATCTCATCCATGCTCACCACATATCCAAAATTAAACAAGTCCCGTTCCACAGCATTTGGCCTCCATCCCTCTAAACCCATCCTATCCAGAAACTGATCCGATTACCATTGCAATTTTCTGAGTGCAATAGCCTCCTCCACTTCCTCTGGTAGCTCATTCCATACACGCACAACCTTGTGTGTGGGAAATGTGCCTCAGGTCCTTTGTCAATTTCAGAGCACTCACCTTAAACCTATGCTCCCGAGTTTCCAACTCACCCCAGCTTGGGTAAAACACCTAAATACTCAGTTCAAAACCCTTCCATAAAATCATGTCGCAGCCGTTATGCTGCCGGGAAAGTTGTCCCAGCCTATTCCACCTCACTCTACAGTCCGAACATTGACCACATCCTTGTCTATATTTTGTCACCAATTTCACGTCTGTTTCTTTTTTTAACTTTTTCAAGATGTCAATTACCCTGGATAACAACGAGCTGTTGGAAAAAGAAAGGTGAAACGGAGAATGGCTTCAACTTTCAGTGCTGGATGCCACAGAGCCGCAGCGCGGCCGGCGCAGGCTTGCTTCTGTAGTGTAGTGGTCATCACATTCGCCTAACACGCGAAAGGTCCCCAGTTCGAAACTGGGCAGAAACTGCTTTGTTCTTCAATTGCAGCCTTTTACACGGACAAGAACGCAGCTTTCTTGCTTGCTTTCCCATCTGCAAACCTGCCTTCGAAATCGCTCGAACAAATCTGCTCTCTTTGTGAAATGTAATGCAATTCCATTAAATTAGTTTGCAAAGCATTGTAAAGGTTTCCTCCAAGCTGGGTCTGATCATATGCCATTCTGTTTCAGAGTGTAGTTACCGCGTTCTGAATCTTCCACAAAAAGCAGTACCGCATTTGCATTCCTTGCGCAGGCGGGCCGGTTCAAAGACAGCGAAGAAGCTGATGAGCTGGTGTCACAGTGCACCACGGATTCCTCAACTGGTCTGTCTGACAAATGTACCCCAAAGTCGTCTCTGCAAGGCCTCATTTGGAAGCTGTCTGTCGTTATTCAACGTGCGAGAATTGGCAGCAGAGGTGCTGAATCATGGTTTGGATCAGTTCGCACGTTATAGTGACTCATTCAATCAGCAACAGCAATGAAAGAAATTACACTCTCAGAGGAACCTCTGGACTTGTGATTTCATAGCGTCGCTAGTATTAAGGTGAGCCCCGAGATCTAAGCCAAGTTGGAACTGAAACGGAGGAATTGACAGAGAGGCTACAGAATGACATCGCAACCTTTTGGTTTTCTTTAAATCACTGACGAGCAGGAAAATGTAAACGGGAGGGCGAGTGGGAAAGTGAGGCAGTTGCAGCTCTGGTGAATCTCCTTCTTTGTGAGTCACTCAGCAACAAGAGACGTGAAGGTGACTCATGCGGGAGAGCTCTTCACATCGAGAACAAAAAGCACTCAAGGGCAGTTAGCACCTCTTCCGCAGTGGGGGTGGGGTGAGTAGGACCTTCTGTTACTATGTTCAGAAACTGCCTTTTAAATTGACGTGAACAGAAACTGCATTTCTAATAAGCACCATGGAATTTAGCAAAATTTATTGAGTCGCTTCTCGTCGATTCGCACACAGGTTTCCAACTCAGTTGGTATCCATGTGGCTCATGTCCAGGTATGAACATCCCTGCAGCCAATTGCACGGTTAAGGTAAAAGGCAAGGAAAGTGGCATCTCGAACTGGCCCCGAGGTCAGAGCATCCTCCCAATGTGATCTGTCGTTCTCGGATTGTAATGCTACCTCCGGTTTTAGGATGGAGAACATTCTTTGGGACTCTTATTCTGCAAAACAGACACAGTGACTGAAACGATGCTGCACGGTATAATGTGGAACACGGCCTGCTCAGCTTTGTGCATTTTCCCTGTAGTCCGGTGTGTTTCATGTTCCGTGTAAACGTGAAAGTTGTCCTGTTTCGAGCAATGGGTGAAATCATTCAGCAAAGCAAGAATCGAAATTGAAGTAATGTCAAGCAGCTCATGGTGATTTGACCAAATCATAACCGAACATATATTCTCACGCAGTCAAAGATACATTTCTGGTTGAAAAGAGTCTGAGAAGATAGACTCAGCTTACCATTGATTTTTGTCTGGATTGATGGGCTTTCATGATCTGCTGCGAAATTGTCATTGTAGCTGGGCACATCCCAGCAGCTGTGCGAGTCGGAGAGGGATCATGGAACCCTTTTCATTTGACTTAGCATGTGTGGTTATGCAGGAGCACAATTCGAAATGCAAGTAAATGCGCTGCCGCGCTGTCTGGTAGTGTGGCCGAGCGGTCTAAGGCGCTGGATCCAGGTTCCAGTCCTGAAAGGGGCGTGGGTTCGAATCCCACCACTGCCATTTCAGCTGGTCAACTCCACCGCTGCCGCATTGTTAAAATCCCCGCGGCGTTGATATTCCAGGGGAATTAACTGTGGTGAATATTGTGAAGTCTCTCTGCTGTCACGATGGTGCTCGCCTACCCTGCTGAAAATCGCAAACAGCTCAACGCTTGGTTTGCGTTCCAGGCAAGTTGAGTTTTTACTGGAACCGAATGGAGACTGTTATTTCATCGCTGTTGTGAAACAAAGTCCTGCGCTGAATCGATTCATCGTTATTTGGCTTTCTGGCGAATGGGAAATTCTTTCCACTGAATGTGTTATTGAATTTCTCCCATTTCCTTCATTTCCGTCTTGGAGACACCGGAAGGGAAAGGTAATCTAATCGAGACTGTGATTGGTGAAATTCACTTTTTTATGGCCCATACTTATTATATTCTTTCTTTCTCTCTTTTCAGCATTGTCCGGGAAGTGGAGGTGCACTAAGGCTGCAGTATGTTTGAAAGAGTAGTTTGGAATTGCCCAGTTGTTAGTTGTGAGGTTACTTTATGCCTCATGCCCTCGGACTGTCTCACAATTGGCATTCATGCTTCGCTGTGTCTGAACATGCATTAGGTATGCCAGTTTTGTTTGTGTTCCGTGTTAAATGCTTTCTGTTTGCGATTCGCTCAATACATTACGAGTTAACAGGGGTTCTGAGGTAACTTCCAGCAGCAAAAATCCTCAACTGAGGATCTGGAAAAATTTCACGAAGTATGGTCAGTCACAGCAAAAGTAAGGGAGTCGTTCGTTTCTGCAGTGTTTCACAATACTACCTTTCCCGTGAGCAGTCGAACAGTCTAAATGATTGTGCTACAGACTGCGACGGCAAGCTCCGCTAAAAAGTAATCCTTTCAAACACAACGTTATTGGGGTACACCGCGTGGAAACAGATACTTCGGTGTATCTCATCCATGCTCACCACATATCCAAAATTAAACAAGTCCCGTTCCACAGCATTTGGCCTCCATCCCTCTAAACCCATCCTATCCAGAAACTGATCCGATTACCATTGCAATTTTCTGAGTGCAATAGCCTCCTCCACTTCCTCTGGTAGCTCATTCCATACACGCACAACCTTGTGTGTGGGAAATGTGCCTCAGGTCCTTTGTCAATTTCAGAGCACTCACCTTAAACCTATGCTCCCGAGTTTCCAACTCACCCCAGCTTGGGTAAAACACCTAAATACTCAGTTCAAAACCCTTCCATAAAATCATGTCGCAGCCGTTATGCTGCCGGGAAAGTTGTCCCAGCCTATTCCACCTCACTCTACAGTCCGAACATTGACCACATCCTTGTCTATATTTTGTCACCAATTTCACGTCTGTTTCTTTTTTTAACTTTTTCAAGATGTCAATTACCCTGGATAACAACGAGCTGTTGGAAAAAGAAAGGTGAAACGGAGAATGGCTTCAACTTTCAGTGCCGGATGCCGCAGAGCCGCAGCGCGGCTGGAGCAGGCTTGTTTCTGTAGTGTAGTGGTCATCACATTCGCCTAACACGCGAAAGGTCCCCAGTTCGAAACTGGGCAGAAACTGCTTTGTTCTTCAATTGCAGCCTTTTACACGGACAAGAACGCAGCTTTCTTGCTTGCTTTCCCATCTGCAAACCTGCCTTCGAAATCGCTCGAACAAATCTGCTCTCTTTGTGAAACGTAATGCAATTCCATTAAATTAGTTTGCAAAGCATTGTAAAGGTTTTCTCCAAGCTGGGTCTGATCATATGCCATTCTGTTTCAGAGTGTAGTTACCGCGTTCTGAATCTTCCACAAAAAGCAGTACCGCATTTGCATTCCTTGCGCAGGCGGGCCGGTTCAAAGACAGCGAAGAAGCTGATGAGCTGGTGTCACAGTGCACCACGGATTCCTCAACTGGTCTGTCTGACAAATGTACCCCAAAGTCGTCTCTGCAAGGCCTCATTTGGAAGCTGTCTGTCGTTATTCAACGTGCGAGAATTGGCAGCAGAGGTGCTGAATCATGGTTTGGATCAGTTCGCACGTTATAGTGACTCATTCAATCAGCAACAGCAATGAAAGAAATTACACTCTCAGAGGAACCTCTGGACTTGTGATTTCATAGCGTCGCTAGTATTAAGGTGAGCCCCGAGATCTAAGCCAAGTTGGAACTGAAACGGAGGAATTGACAGAGAGGCTACAGAATGACATCGCAACCTTTTGGTTTTCTTTAAATCACTGACGAGCAGGAAAATGTAAACGGGAGGGCGAGTGGGAAAGTGAGGCAGTTGCAGCTCTGGTGAATCTCCTTCTTTGTGAGTCACTCAGCAACAAGAGACGTGAAGGTGACTCATGCGGGAGAGCTCTTCACATCGAGAACAAAAAGCACTCAAGGGCAGTTAGCACCTCTTCCGCAGTGGGGGTGGGGTGAGTAGGACCTTCTGTTACTATGTTCAGAAACTGCCTTTTAAATTGACGTGAACAGAAACTGCATTTCTAATAAGCACCATGGAATTTAGCAAAATTTATTGAGTCGCTTCTCGTCGATTCGCACACAGGTTTCCAACTCAGTTGGTATCCATGTGGCTCATGTCCAGGTATGAACATCCCTGCAGCCAATTGCACGGTTAAGGTAAAAGGCAAGGAAAGTGGCATCTCGAACTGGCCCCGAGGTCAGAGCATCCTCCCAATGTGATCTGTCGTTCTCGGATTGTAATGCTACCTCCGGTTTTAGGATGGAGAACATTCTTTGGGACTCTTATTCTGCAAACAGACACAGTGACTGAAACGATGCTGCACGGTATAATGTGGAACACGGCCTGCTCAGCTTTGTGCATTTTCCCTGTAGTCCGGTGTGTTTCATGTTCCGTGTAAACGTGAAAGTTGTCCTGTTTCGAGCAATGGGTGAAATCATTCAGCAAAGCAAGAATCGAAATTGAAGTAATGTCAAGCAGCTCATGGTGATTTGACCAAATCATAACCGAACATATATTCTCACGCAGTCAAAGATACATTTCTGGTTGAAAAGAGTCTGAGAAGATAGACTCAGCTTACCATTGATTTTTGTCTGGATTGATGGGCTTTCATGATCTGCTGCGAAATTGACATTGGAGCCGGGCACATCTCAGCAGCTGTGCGAGTCGGAGAGGGATCATGGAACCCTTTTCATTTGACTTTGCATCTGTTGTTCTGCAGGAGCACAATTGGAAATGGAAGCTATGGCGCATACTTATTATATTCTTTCTTTCTCTCTTTTCAGCATTGTTTGGGAAGAGGTGGTGCACTAAGGTTGCACTATGTTTGAAAGAGTAGTTTGGACTTGCCCTGTTGTTAGTTGTGAGACTAACAACAGTTGTTAGTTATGCCTCATGACCTTGGACTGTATCATTCGTGCTTCGCTGTGTCTGAACATGCATTAGGTATGCCAGTTTTGTTTGTGTTCCGTGTTAAATGCTTACTGCTTGCTATTAGCTCAATACATTACGAGTTAACAGGGTTTCTGAGGTAACTTCCAGCAGCAAAAATCCTTAACTGAGGGTCTGGGAAAATTTCACGAAGTATGGTCAGTCGGAGCAAAAGTAAGGAAATTGTTCGTTTCTGCAGTTTTTCACAATACTAACTTTCCGGTGAGCAGTCGAACAGACTAAATGATTGTGCCATAGACTGCCACGGCAAGCTCCGCTAAAAAGTAATCCTTTAAAGCCGGTGTAAGCAACACAACGTTATTGGGGTACACTGCGTGGAAACAGATACTTCGCTGTATCTCAACCATACTCACCACATCACCAAAATTAAACAAGTCCCATTCCACAGCATTTGGCCTCCATCCCTCTAAACCCATCCTATCCAGAAACTCGTCCAATTACCATTGCAATTTTCTGAGTGCAATAGCCTCCTCCACTTCCTCTGGTAGCTCATTCCATACACGCACAAGCTTGTGTGTGGGAAATGTGCCTCAGGTCCTTTGTCAATTTCAGACCACTCACCTTAAACCTATGCTCTCGAGTTTCCAACTCACCCCAGCTTGGTTAAAACTCATAAATTCTCTGTTTACAACCCTTCCATAAAATCATGTCGCAGCCGTTAACGCTGCCGGGAAAGTTGTCCCAGCCTGTTCCACCTCACTCTACAGTCCAAACATTGACGATATCCTTGCTGAAAATGTGTTGCTGGTTATAGCGCAGCAGGTCAGGCAGCATCCAAGGAACAGGAAATTCGACGTTTCGGGCCAGAGCCCATCATCAGCAATGAGGAGAGTGTACCAGGCTGGCTAAGATAAAAGGTAGGGAGGAGGGAATTGGGGGAGGGGCGATGGAGATGTGATAGATGGAAGGAGGTCAAGGTGAGGGTGATAGGCTGGAGTGTGGTGGGGGCGGAGAGGTCAGGAAGAAGATTGCAGGTTAGGAGGGCGGTGCTGAGTTGAGGGAACCAACTGAGACAAGGTGGGGGGAGGGGAAATGAGGAAACTGGAGAAATCTGAGTTCATCACTTGTGGTTGGAGGGTTCCCAGGCGGAAGATGAGGCGCTCTTCCTCCAACCGTCGTGTTGTTATGTTCTGCCGATGGAGGAGTCCATGGACCTGCATGTCCTCGGTGGAGTGGGAGGGAGAGTTAAAGTGTTGAGCCACGGGGTGGTTGGGTTGGTTGGTCCGGGCGTCCCAGAGGTGCTCCCTGAAGCGTTCCACAATTAGGCGGCCCGTCTCCCCAAAATAGAGGAGGCCACATCGGGTGCAGCGGATGCAATAGATGATGTGTGTGGAGGTGCAGGTGAATTTGGGGCGGATATGGAAGCATCCCTTCGGGCCTTGGAGAGAAGTAAGGGAGGAGGCGTGGGCGCAAGTTTTACATTTCCTGCGGTTGCAGGGGAAGGTGCCGGAGTGGAGGTTGGGTTGGTGGGGGGTGTGGACCTGACGAGGGAGTCACGAGGAGAGTGGTCTTTGCGGAACGCTGATAGGGGAGGGGAGGGAAATATATCCCTGGTGGTGGGGTCCGTTTGGAGGTGGCGGAAATGACGGCAGATGATACGTTGTATACGGAGGTTGGTGGGGTGGAAGGTGAGAACCAGTGGGGTTCTGTCTTGGTGGCGGTTGGAGGGGCGGGGCTCAAGGGCGGAGGAGCGGGAAGTGGAGGAGATGCGGTGGAGGGCATCGTCGATCACGTCTGGGGGGAATCTGCGGTCCTTGAAGAAGGAGGCCATCTGGGCTGTACGGTACTGGAACTGGTCCTCCTGGGAGCAGATGCGGCGGAGACGAACGAATTGGGAATATGGGATGGCGTTTTTACAGGGGGCAGGTTGGTGACGATATCCATATCTATATTTTGTCACCAATTTAAAATCTCTTTTTTTTTAAAAAAATATTTTCAATATGTCAATTACCCTGGATAACAACGAGATATTGGAAAAAGAAAAGTGAAACGTAGAATGTCTTCAACTTTCAGTGCTGGATGCCACTGAACCGCAGGGCATCTGGCTGAGGCTTGTTTCTGTAGTGTAGCGGTCATCACGTTCGCCTCAACACGCGAAAGGTCCCCCGCTCGAAACTGGGTAGAAACTGCTTTGTTCTTCAACTGCAGCCTTTTACACGGACAAGCACGGAGCTTTATTTCTTGCTTTCCCATCTGCAAACCTGCCTTGGAAATTGCTCGAACAAATCTGCTCTCTTTGTGAAATGTGATGCAATTCCATTTAGTTAGTGTGCAAAGCATGGTAAAGGTTTTCTCCAACCTGGTCAAGCGACTCAATAAATTTTGCTAAATTCCATGGTGCTTATTAGAAATGCAGTTTCTGTTCACGTCAACTTAAAAGGCAGTTTCTGAACATAGTAACAGAAGTTACTACTCACCCCTCCCCCACTCCGGAAGAGGTGCTAACTGCACTTGAGTGCTTTTTGTTCTCGATGTGAAGAGCTCTCACGCCTGAGTCACCTTCACGTCTCTTGCTGCTGAGTGACTCACAAAGAAGGAGTTTCACCAGAGCTGCAACTGCCTCACTTTCCCACTCGAGCTCCCGTTTACATTTTCCTGCTGCTCAGTGATTTAAAGAGAACCAAAAGGATGCGATGTCATTCTGTAGCCTCTCTGTCCATTCCTCCGTTTCAGTTCCAAAATGGCTTAGATCTCGGGACGCACCTTAATACTAGCGACGTTATGAAATCACAAGTCCAGAGGTTCCTTTGAGAGTGTAATTTCTTTCATTGCTTTTGCTGATTGAATGAGTCACTAACGTGCGAACTGATCCAAACCATGATTTAGCACCTTTGGGAACTGTATTCATATTGAATCTGGGACATGACTTGCAGCTGGAGCAGAAATTGTGGAGGGGAAGCTTGGAAACACGGATTGGGGGTCAGTGTCACTTCCTGACCCAGCCTGGAATTTCCAAGTACATTTCCAAAACTATACCTAACCATCGGAGTGGCTCGATCTGCCCCTGTGTAGCAGGTCCGAAGGGCTGAATGGAACATCAGAATGTAGGGCTCCGGGACACGAGTGGGCCTTTCGGCCCTTTGACACTACTCCACCAGTAAATCAGATTATGGCTTATCTCATGGCGTTCCCACCTGCACTTTGCTCTCCATGCACCATTATCCCTGATTCACCTGTCTATGGAAAATCAGATGAAGCCAACCTCGACATAATATAAGGATTCAGCCCTCCCAAACTTCTGGGAAGGAGAATTCCCACCTGAATGAATTCCCACTTTGTGATTTTTTTTCACTCCAGTTGTGACTGAGGATGGAGGGTGTCACTGTTTCCTTTTCTCGTCCCACTCCTCCACTGCTCACGACAAATGTTAAATGTAACCAGGTTGGTGAAATGGCTGATGATAAAGATCTTAGACTGGGTCAGATTCAGTGATAAGAACAAGTCAGGCAGATTTCTTTAGACAGCCACAAGTTACGAACAGCACTAGCGGAGGAGTATGGTGGATTTGTGCATAGCACTGCTGCCGCACATACCACGGAGATGGGTTCAGTTCCAACCTCGGGCGACCCTCTTGTGGAGTTTGAACATTTTCCCCACGCCTCTCTGCGTTTCCACCCAGTGATCCAGTTTCCTGCCACAGTCCAAATATGTACAGTTTAAAGTGGATTGCCCATAGTGCCCAAGGATGTGTGGGTTAGTTATGGGAAATGCAGGGTTCCATGGATAAGATTGGGGGCATGTCCAAGTGGGGATGCTGTTGGGTGGGTAAGTGTGGACTTAATGGACGGAACGTCCTGCCTCTACACTGTAGAGCTTCTATGACAATGACAACAAGTTTGGGCTATACAAACACCCAGTGGGTATATACCTAATCCTCTCTCCTCAAGGTCTCATATGTTTTATTTCTCTCTCTCATTCTAAGAGTAACCTTTAAAAGCCTTTCTAATATAAGCCCTTCATCCCAGGAATAAGTGTAATGAAATATCTCTGAACTGCTTCCAATGTAATTATATCCTTTCTCAGATAAGGAGACACAAAAGACTAATCTCACACTCAGATCACAATGTTTATAATTGTTTTCTCAAAGTGCTGTGAGTCTTTGCAACACTCTTCCCCATAGAGTATTGGAGGCAGAGATACTGAATTTTTTGAGTCACAGATGGAAGGTTCAAAAATAACAACAGAGTCAAGGATTATCGACGAATTGGCAGCAATGTGCATTGTGAGGGGAAAATGTAGACAGTGGTATCAAATAACATGGCTTCAGAACCTGCAGGAATATAATGCAAAATGAAATGATAATATCGATAAAATGTTAAGGGGGAATACAAGATGGCGGCGATCCAGAAGGTCTGCTTTGCTGGGCTCTGCATCAACACACGGGCAAAGTGTTTCTCTATCCCGCCCCATCCCAGCCCTTTACTTAAAATTCAACACTAGAAGAGTGATTGAATCATTACTGATCCCGGTTTGTCAAAGGGAAATGACAAAACACGGGAAAGGATCAAGTAAGTCCCAACAAGCGGTGCACCCGTCAGCATCGAGCATGCCTGAGACCGCCGCTGCAACCCACTCCGCTCGTTCCATGGACCCAGTTACTCACCAGGCCTTGGTCACTGAGTTCACCAAGTTACGTGAAATGATTGAAGCCATGATTGAAGAACCGTTCAGCCGTGGCTAGAGCCGCTCTCAGCCGTGCTCCAGAAACATGAGCAGCAACTTGACAGCCTTGGAAACAGAACAGACGATGCCAAGGGCCGAACTGCAGCGACAGAGACCGTGATCGATTCCTCTCGGGAGAGGATCCTCGCCACTGAAAAACAGGTCTGCACCTTAACTGAACAAGATGACGAACTGAACAAGATGATGAGCTCGAGAACAGGATGAAGAATATACACATCGTCGGTTTGCTGGAGCGGACAGAAGGTGGTCAGCTGGTGAGTTTTTTTCAAGAACTGGCTGCAGCGATTCCTTCACTTCGAAACTGAGGAGGGACGGGTGAAGACTGAGACAGTTCATCGGGTTACGGCGTGGAAGTCAGACTCAGACCAACATCTTCATCCTGTCCTTGCGCGATTACTTAGTTTTGGGGACAAACAAAGATTGATGGAAGCTTTAGAACCCAGGGGAAAGAGCCGATGGGTTTAATTCACGAGGGCTCCAGGATTATGTTCTGTTAGGACTTTTTAGCGGCGGTGACTCAGGAAAGAAAATCTTTTGATGATATCAAGAGAAGAGTAAGGGAACTCGGGATTCAGTATTCCTAACGCTTCCCAGCGGTGTCCGTATTGCTTTGAATGGATCCGTGATCCCGTCTGACTCTCAAGAGAAAGCGAAAAGTTTGTGGACATTTTAAAGTAAGTTGGATATTTAGGTAACCATGTTTCTCTCTGAAAGAAATTTTGTTGGATTTTTCTGCTATTAACCAGTGTTAAATTATAGCCTGGAATGGGTAGAGTACTCAGTTTTAACTTCTTCATTAGTATTAATACTTTTTTTTTCTTTCTTTGCTTGTGTCTGGGGTGCAGCTCCAACTGGAGGGAGTTACAAATGTAGTTGTGATGACTAAGTGCCGACTGAAGGGCAGTTCAAGCCCGATTTTTGTTGTTAATTGCCCTGGATTCTTTATTGGTAGCGAGCACAAAATAAAGTTTTGAGATATGTAAGCGTCCCCAGTGGGCGGTGGGGGGTAAATTCCACAATCGAGTGTCATTGGCATTTTGGATTTTATTTCGTTCTTTGGTTTTTTTATGTGTTTAGCTTTGGAACGTTTTGAGAGCTTGTTAGTTGTATTAGTTTTAGTTTGGACAGTTTTTAGGCTCTATGAGTATTTTTTTTCCATTAATGATCAGCGATGTGTAATTTGATGTGAAACTCTAGAGTTGAAATGTTGCTACAGTGTGTTATGGAAACTGATGTGCTTAAATGTTGTACCTGGAACATTAAGGGGAGCCATCTGCCAGTCAAGAGGAAAAATGTACTTTCTAGTCTTCAAAAAGAGAGGGTGGATGTTGTCCTATTGCAGGAGATGCACCTTGATGGCAAGGAACATTTGACGTTACAGCAGGGCAGGTTTGATCAGATTTATTTATCATCTTTTAATACTAGGAATAGGGGAGAATCCATACTAGTGAAGAAGAATCTTCCATTTAAATTATTGGATTGTACTAGACATTCACGGAAGGATCAGCATCCCCAGAATCTTGAACTATGGGAAATAATACAGTATTTTGAATGTTTATTGCCCCCCGGCGCGCCCTCTTAAAATCCTAGTTGATGCATTTCCCAAATTCAGTTATCTTGCATCGTGGCAGATTACCATAGAAGGAGATTTCAACTCTCTTATGGCCCCACGGTGGACAGAATGTCCAAAGGTCCCCCAATACCCTCATTATAATGCAAGCAATTAGTTCTCTGGCAGAACTCGAGCTGGTGGATGTCTGGAGGCAGATCTACCTCACAAGTAGGGATTTTATTTTCTCCTTTAACCCGCAGAAGTGGCACTCGAGGGTTGATCTCTTCCCCATTCCTGCTACAATCTTAGATTCAGTGGCATCCTCCACAATTGGAAATCTTACCCCAACATACCTGCCCCAGAAGTAAGATAGAAGTTACATAAGATTATGTTGTACGCAGTTGAGGCTCTTATGTTTTTGTCAAATCCCACAGTTTCGGCAGCTCACGTGATGCAATGCATTAATTCGCTTATCACCTTTTCGGGCTATAAGATTAATTTTACAAAGTTTGTGGCCATCCCTATGGGAGGTCTCAGGGAAATACCTGATGTTGAAGGCAAATCCTGGTTTCCTTTTAATTGGTTACGGGAGTGGTTTCCCTATTTCAGTATATTCATTACATCTGTCTTTGATCATTTACTTAACATGAACTATGTCCATTTGTTTGACAAAATTAAACATGACCTTCAAAGATGGGATGCACTCCCAATATCCTGGCTAGGTCGGATGGTTGTTCTTAAAATGAATGTCCTTCCTTATTTGCTATACCCCGGGTGAATTATTCTTTTCGTGTTTCCCAGACAGAAATTTAGGAGACTTAATGGCTGATTTAGCTCTTTTATTTGTCACCATAAGCGACTCTTTATCAAGCTAACCAAATTGCAACTACCTCACAGAGTGTGGGGAGTAGATTCCCAGATTAAAATCTATCAATTAAGCTCTTTATTATCCCATGTTAGTGTCTGAGCCACTGAGGACTCAGCGTCACTGCGGTTAGATATTGAACCCTCTCAGAGAAAGTGAACCCTTATTAGTCTGTTTTTCTTAGAAAAAATGGCATTGTGGAGTATTCTCATAACCCAATAATTATCAATCCTGTTAAAACATGAATGACAATGCGTCAGATCGAGGGCAATACAGCCAAAACCATGTTTCTTACCCCTACAATTGGTATACCGAGTTGTCAACCGGGGCTAATGAATTCCATGTTTAAACTGTGGGAAGCCAGGGGTGTAACTTGCTTGAGTGATTTAGAATTAATAGAATCCCTACAGTGTGGGAAGAAGCCCTTGGCCCAAGAAGTCGACTTCGACCCACCCAGACCCATTCCCCTACCATCCTATATTTACCCTGACTAATGCTCCAACCTACATATCCCTGAACACTATGGGTGATTTATCAATAGCCAATTCATCTAACCTGCATGTCTGTGAATCCTGGTGCTGTGAGGCCGCAGTGCTTACTACTGAACCACCACGTGTTATTTGAGGGAGAACGAATGACATCATTTGATCAAAAAACTCGTAAGTATGGACTACCTACTGAAGACATCTTCTGTTTATTTTTCCAGTTCAGAGATTTGATTTTAAAAAAATACAGCTTTAACAGACTCTTACAGATGCGATCGAGAGAAGTGGGTGCTTATTGCTTAGAATACACTCTCTGTCAGTACCCTTTATCATTAGTTGGAGTGTGCCCCCTCAGACGAGTCTGTGAAGCTTTGTGATGCCTGCAAGAGAGAGAGTTGGGGGTTCAGAATACCTCGGAGAGATGGGAGGATATTTGTGAAAATGCTCGAAGGATTTTGATCTGTAATAGGACCCATTCCATGCAGTTGAAAATTCTTCATAGGGTCTATCTGACCACAGATTGACTCTCAAAATGCAAAATGGGATTATCTTCAGCATATCGTAAATGCAGAATGACTACAGGCACTCTTACTCATTGCTTGTTGTCCTGCTGCAGGCTTCATATATATTGGAGCACTGTGGTAGCTCTGATAGAGTAGGTATTGGGGATTGAATTGGAGATGGATCCGGTTTTTCTTTTCCTGGGCCTGCTCAGGGTTCCTTACGCAGATGCACATAAGGAAAAAAAATATATATATATCCTTACTTTCTGTGCTAGGAAACATGTTCTGTTGTGTTGGATGTCTGAAAACCCCGGGTCTGTTGGGTCGTCGTAAGTTCTTCATGGAGAATATCCCTTTGGACTTTCTCACCAGTATGGTGCATCAAAAAAACAGAGATTTATATAAGACATGACAGCATTTTTTTTGGATTACCACGATGCAGGTTTATCTGTCACATGAAGAAGGGCTTTTATATAGCCATGACGATATTGTCTAATGGATCTAATATCAAGCGAGGAACAATTATGAACATAAAATGCGTATCAGTTAATGCTCTTGAAGAACGAGAGCTACGTTTTGTTATTCATTATTTAGAATTAATAGAATCCTTACAGTGTGGAAACAAGCCCTTGGGCCCAACAGGTCGACTTCGACCCACACATACCCATTCCCCTACCATCCTATATTTACCCTGACTATTGTTTATTTTTGTTTTACTTCTGTCCATTTAGTGTTTTTAACTTGTTTTGTATGTACATGTACATGCGTGTAATTTTGTTCAGTTATTTGAGTTGTGTTGTTAATCGGTTATTATAATATTAAAAATGTCTTCTCAATAAAATTACTTTTTAAAAAAAATAAAATGGTAACATTGATAGAATAGACTCCCAAAGAACTCTCATTAGAGAGACCATGTCTAGGTGACATCCTCAGTGCTTGGGAGCCTCCGGTGAAGCACTTCTGTGATGTTTCCTCCGGCATTTACAGTAGTTTGTATCTGCCACTCCTGGTTGTCAGTTCCAGCTGTCCGCTGAAATGTCTGCAACACAAATTCTCAGTTTGGTGAACAGAACCACAACAATGAACACCCGAGCTACAAAACTTCTCACAAACTATATACACTTCGGTAAGAACCCCCTTCAGTTTCCTAGGCTGTAAAGAAATAAGTTCTAACCTGTCCAATTTCTCCCCATAACTTAAACCCTTTAGCACAGGAAACATCTCTGAAATTTCTTCTACACTCTTCCTTGTTCAATAATATCCTTTCTAGAGCAAGGTGAACAAAACTGAACACCATACTCCAACTGCAGCCTTACCAATATCCTGTATAATTGCAACATAACGCCCCAACTTCTATACTCAATGCCCTGATGTAGGTCAGTGTGCCAACAGCCTCCTTCACTGTCCCGTGTATCTGTGACTCAAATTTCAGACAACCGTGCACCTGATCTCTCATGTCCTTTATTCCACTACACTCCTTAAGGCACTCTCATTCATCATTAAACTCCTACCTGGATTTGACTTTCCAAAATGCAAGACGTCACCCTTATCTATGTTACACTCCACATGCTATTTCTCAGCCCACTCCTGCTTCCGATCAAGGTATTGCTGCAATTTCTGGTAATGTTCCTCATTGGATCCCTCCTATTTTAGTGTCATCTGCAAACTGACTAACCTTGCGTTGTGCACCATCGCCCAGAGCATTGATATAGATAACAAACAGCAATGGGCCCAGCACCGATCCTTGAGGCACTCCAATTGTCACAGGACTCTAGTCCGACAAGCATACCTCCACCATAGCCATTTGCTTCCTAACGCCAAGCCAACTGTGTCACCAATTTGCCAGTTCACCTTGGAGTTCATGCAATCTAACCTTCTCGAGCGGCCCACCATGTGGAACCTTATCAAAGGCCATACAGAAATCCATATAGACTATGACCACCACCCTGCCCTCGTCAACCTTTCTGGTCATTTCCTCAAAAAACTCAAACAAAATTTGTAAGGCATGACCTGCCACGCACAAAGCCATGCTGACGGTTCCAGGTCAAACTCTGTCTTTCCATACGCATGCACATCTTATCTCTCTGAACCTTCTCAAGTGGTTTACCGAAAACAGATGTGAATCTTACTGGTGCATACTTCCCACGTTTTTCTATGCAGCCCTTCTTGAATAAGGGCACAACATTTGCTCCTGCCAAATCTTCCGGGACCCTAGCCCCTGACAGGAGAAAGGCTTTTAGTAAAGAGAAGCTGGGAGGAATGTGAAGAGGCTATGGTGGAGGTATGCTTGTCGGACTAGAGTCCTGTGACAATTGGAGTGCCTCAAGGATCAGTGCTGGGCCCATTGCTATTTGTTATCTATATCAATGATCTGGATGATGGTGCACAACGTAATGTTGTACCAAATCTGAATGATGTATTTTTGTCAGTAATTGAGCAAACAACCTGACTGACAGAATTCAGAACCTGGATAGCCTCTTCCTGTTCCTGTGTGAGACACTCAAGAGGCAACAGAGTCTCAGTGATGTACAGCACTGAAAAAGACCCTCCGATCCAGTCATCCATTCTGATCAAATATCTAAATTAATCTCGTCCCCCTTGCCAGCACTTGGTCCATATCCCTCTAAACCCTTCCCATGCATGTACCCATTCAAATGCCTTTTAAATGGTGTAACTGTGCCTGCCTCCACCACCTCTTTTGGGTTTTCAGTCCATAAACACAGCAGTCTCTCTTCGAAAGTGTTGTGCCTAATTTCCCTTTAAAAATCTTTCCCCTCTCACTTTAAACCTTTGTCCTGTAATTTTTGACTCGCCTACCCTGGGGTAAAGACATTGACTGTTTACCTTATCTATGCCCCTCATGATTTTATAAACCTCTTTAAGGTCACCCCTTAGCCTTAACACTTGAAAATAGCCCCAGCCTATTCAAACTCTCCCTGTAGCCCAAACCCTCCAACATCTGCAACATTCTTTTAAATCTCTTCTGCACCCCTTTGACAACATCTTTCCGATAGCAGGGAGACCAGAATTAAAGGCAATATTACAAAGTGGCCAAACCCATGTCCTGGACAGGGGCAACATGTCTTGCACACACATAGACTCAAAGCACGCACCAATAAAGGAAAGATCACCAAGTGCCTTCTTCACTACGCTGTCTACCTGTGATGGCACTTTCAAGGAACTGAGAACCTGCACCACAAGGTGACACAGTAGCTCAGTGACTAGCATTGCTACCTCAGAGCACAGCGATCTGGGTTTAACTCCATCTTTGAATGACTGCCTGTATGGAGTTTGCACATTCTCCCCGTGTCTGCTTGTGTTTCTTCTGGGTGCTACATTTTCCTGCCACAGTACAAAGATATACCGGCAAGAGGAGATTGGCCATGCTAAATTGCCAACAAGTACCCAGGGATGTGTAGGCGAGGTGGATTAGCCATGGGAAATGCAGGCTCAGAGGGACAGAGTAGGGGTTTCTCCAGTAGGATACTGTTTAGTGGGTCGGTGTGGCCTCGATGGGCTGAATAGCCTGTTTCCTCACTGTAGGGATTCGATAATTTCAATTGAGTTCTCTTTGAGTGGCAACTTTCGACAGAACCCTACCTACATATCTTGCCCTGATTTGCCTTGCCAAAATGCAACACCTCATATTTATCTAAATTTAACTCCATCCGCCATCCCTCGGCTCACCTAATCAACTTTCTCTCTGTTCGGAGATATCATTTTTCACTGTCGACTACACCACCAAATTTGGTATTATCTACAAGCTTACTGACCATACTTCATATACTCAAATGCAAATGATTTGTGTAAGTGACAAAAGGCAGTGGACTCACTATTGAAATTCGCGGCACACCACTGGTCACATATCTCCAAGGTCATTGAACAAATATCCAGTGTCATGCCCTGTCTCTGATATTCCAGAAAATGTTGGATCTACATGGCCAACTCTCCCTGGATCCCAGGCAGTCTGACCTTGCTAACCAGTCTACAGAACATTTTGGTTTTCTTACTGAATTCCATAAAGACAACATCCACTGTCCTGCCCTCATCAATCATCTTCATTACTTCCTCAAAAAATTCCACCGAGTCAGTGAGTCGTGATTTCCAATGTACAAAGCTCTCTTCAGTCCTTGTCTTTCAAAATGCGTATACATCCTTTCTCTCAAAATCTCCTCCAACAATTTAGTCACCATTGACGTCAGGCTCACCGATTTATAATTACCTGGTTTTTCCGTTCTTTCTTAAATGATGACTCTACATTAGCAGCCCTCCAGTATTTTGTCACCTCCCCTGTGGTAATCAATGATACAAATATATCAGCAAAATGCAGAGAAATCTCTCTTTCCTAGCTTCCCACAAATGTCTGAGATACAACTGATCAGGTCCCAAGGATTTGTTCACCTTTATGTGTTTTAAAATGTCCAACACGTCCTTGTAATATAGACACTTTTCAAGACATCACTATACATTTCCTCATTCTCTCGCTCTTGTAACTCCCTCCACATTAAATACTGAGGAGAAATACTCGTTTCATATCCCTCCCATCTCTTGTGGTTACACACATCGGTAGCCTTACTGATCTTTAAGGTGCCCTATTCCTCCCTAGTTAATCTTTTGCCATGAAAAGATTTGTAGAATTTCTTCAATACCTCGTCAACCTTATTTCTAAAGCCAACTCGTATTCACATTTTTCTAGCCCGATTTCCCCATTGAGTATACACTTACTGCCCTTATCCTCTGGGGATCCACTTGATTTCAATTCTGTTTACCTGACATATGCCTCCTTTCTTACCTTGATCAGCGCATCAATATGTCTACCCATCCAGCACTCTCTGCACTCACCAGCCTTGCCCATCTCACTAATGGGAACACGTTGGCTCTGGACTCTCTGAAACCAAGTTTTGATCGCCTTGCATTTACCAACCATCACTTTACCTGCAAAATCGAGTATTCTAATTAGCCTTTCACAGGGCTCGACTAACACTTTCAAAATTAGCCTTGTTTAAAGTTAGAACTTTATTGTTTACATCAGGTCTTTCCTATTCCATAACTAGTTTAAACGTAATATTTATGCGTAACAGACTTGAAATGTTAAATAAACACTTTCTGCTCCTCTGTAACAGGCTCGAGAGACTGCATGGGATCCTCCTGTCCCTGTATAATAGCCACAAGACATTAAATGTTATTACGAGAAGCCAATAAACTGTATCTGATGGAGGTCCATCCCTTCTCAGTTACAGAAACAATGAACTCCAGGTGCCCTCTCAGTGACACCTCATACAGCTGCAGCGACAAATCCTTTTATTTTGAATGATTTTGTTGGCAAAATGTGCTAATATTCCAGAGTTCCACCTTTTCAATTAGCAACAGGCTAATATGGACTGAATGGCCTTCTCTTATCCTTCTGTAAGAGACCCACAGGGACAGAATTGCTTCGGCCTGTTCCTAGTGCACTGTGTCAAGGTTATAAAAGGATTTGAAAACAGGGCACTTAAAACCCAGCGTAGCCTCACACTGGTCAATAAGTATCATACTGTAGGTTAAGGCATCTAGAAACTTGCCCATCCGATGTTTTTTTTTATGTAGCCGATCTGTTATTTTATAACTGCTTTCTTTCATAAACCGAGTGGAACACATATAGACCCATGCAAGGAAAAAGAAATAAAAATTGAAACATTTATGGTCCATCTCTCAGCACCCTCATCCATTCCATTCAAAACCAGTAAATGTTCCCTTTTATAGTGATATGAAAAGTGATGCATGGAACTGGTTAACTGATCCTATTTGTTCAGTGACTGTGATTAATGCCAGTCGCGATGGATACTAATTATCCCAATGGGTTTCCATCTTTTAATGATAATTGGGCGCCGTTCAATGTGTTATTCCATAACATGAGCGGGAGCATCATCGACAGCACTGACAGGGATTAGCAGATCCAGAGAGAGGGGGAGGAGAGATCAGAATCTGAGAACATTAGACTGGAATATTCCAACAATGGAACAGAATCTGAGAACATTAGACTGGAATGTTCCAACAATGGATCAGAATCTGAGAACATTACACCAGAATGTGCCAACAATGGATCATAATCTGAGAACATTAGACTGGAATATTCCAACAATAGACAGGAGTTTATCCTATTATGTTTGGCGTCTTTCTGCATATTATTTGTGGTCATTATCAATGAAGATCTATTACGCTCTTCTCATTATTCAATATTTTTATTATCCCTTCCTGGCTATCGTTGGTGTTCCTAGTAAGTGTCACTGTCCGTTTTTTTTTTCTATAAACTAGTTATGGCTGTATTACTGTTCTTTCATATATTCTACATTTCTATCTGCTATTATTGTTCCTGTTGAAACTCTGAATCCAGATATTTACTCTACAGACCACTACTAACTACATCAATGAAGGTGTTCAATTACTGCCTCCCTCTGCTCTGGCAATGTTACTCATGGGTCTCTGTGTTGACCTACTCAGTTTCAGCGGATAACCGCAATATACTGTATCTTTGCCTTTGTTATTTAAATATTAAGAGCATGGAGGTCACTGCCTACTCTTCTGGTTACAAACTCCGCTTCCTTCCAGTATTTCTATCCCATCCCTGGCTAATACCTGCGGCTGAAGCAAACGAGTCACAACTGTGGGTGATCCCTTTGGCCATGAGCTGATTCCTGACACCATACCCTGTCCATTTCTAACTTGAAATACTCACCACTCCACAATGTATCTCACTGGCTTATTCCACCGCCTGTTTGAACTTTGAGTTATAAAATACAGTCTTAATGAAGTTAATAATCTGCTGCTGACGCTCCTGGCTTCAAACCTGTCGAAGCAAATCTGATTCGAACTCACACCAACCTCCCATCCATCAGTCATTCATGTGCACCCGGGTATATATTGCTATTGTTATGACAATGCCTTTATTTTAACATTTTCAAACACTTTACCTATCTGTCCATGAAAATTCTCTCGTTTTCTCTCTCCGTTGATTAAATAAAAGCCTGCCAGTTGTTCGTATTTAAAACAGTTTCCTCCATGTGCGTTCCTTCTCAAACATTGAGTTTCGCATTCAACCACGCCAATCTGTACCTGCATTTGTCCCTCTCAGGTGACCTTGCGATCAGTAACACGAGGAAGCCCATTGAGTAAAGGACCAGGCATCTAAATTGTGTGACAATGCTGTCACTTTTTTTAAAAAAAGGTTATTTTCCTTTTTTTAACAAGAGGTCTTAAAGGCCAAACTGCCTACGGAAAATGGCTCATGTAAGTAACTTAAGAGACTTTTAGGGTTTTTAATAAATAGCAGTAACAATGGCCAGCTCACATAGACCAGGCTTTCTAGTTTTTTCCTTATAGCTGTAAGTCACCAGGTGCTTGGGTCCCAGAAGTGTTGGAAGCTTTAGTAAATTATCCCTAACTGCTATTCTCCCTGAAGCTTCACTTGATGCTGTTTCCTCCTGGATTGGAGAACTGTATGTCTGAATGCTCCTTTTTACCATGGAATGTGTTTAGGTGATGTTAGTATATTGGAACAGTTCATTTGTAGAAGATACTGTATCAATTATTTGGTTAAGGTTTCCAATAGTTAAGTTATTCTAAAATCCTCTTCATTTTGTATAGATTTCATTAGAGTGTTTAAATATATTGTGTTTTACTTAATGGTGAGTGGTTTGACTAGTAGCATCACATCTGGGACACCCACTTCACATCTACCTTTAAAATAAGAAAAAGTTGGCATTCAAGCTACCTTCTTAAAATAGTTTGAGACAGTCTGGTTGGTCTATAGCAAACTGGGGACTTTTGTCAGGTTCGACATCGATAATACCAAATTGGATTTAGAATTACAATCCCTACAGTCTGCAAACAAGCCACTCGACCCAACAAGTCCACACCGTACCACTGAGGAGTAACCTCCCCAGACTCATTCCTCGACCGTATTATTACACATTTACCTCTAACCCACACATCCCTGAAAACTGCAAACAATTTAGCATGGCCAATTCAGCTGACATGCACACTTTTGGATTGTGGGAGGAAACCAGTGAATCCAGAATAAGCTCTTGCAGACGCTGGAGAGTACGCACCAGGAGGCTATTGGGTTCAAAGGTCGTGTATGGTAGCTGTTAGGGTCTTTTGTTGCGGATGTTGAATTCGGTTAGTTTAAACAGTGTTTTGTGTATAAACATTCCTTCAGTCACTCAGAGTTCTCTGGGTGTGGATGAAGTGAAGTTGAAGGCAAAGCTGTCGGAATTGGCAGACAAGCTGGAGTTGGAGTTGTGTTTGTCTGTGAGAAAATGAGAGATAATTACAGCTATAGGTCAGCAATTACATTTGGTGTAAACACCATCAGACTCTTTGGAAACGGCGAGAATTCAATTTCAAATGAGGCACCGTGAACATGAGAAGGAATTGAAACAGTTTGAATTATGATGAAGCGTAGTAATAAAAGAACAGAAAATGAAGAAGAAAGAGAAAAAGAAAGAAGAAAAACAGAGAGATTTAATTTCAAAGGTTAGTAATTAGAGAGGAAAGTTGACATAGAAGGCGATGATGAAAGTAGATGGTAGGCTGGATGAGGAGGATAGTGAGGATGAGCAACCCTATATTAGTCAAAGGCTTGATGGGGATCTGTTTAAATACATCCAGACATTATCTAAATTTGATGAGAATGATGGAGGAGCCTTTTTAATTTCATTTGAGAAAGTGGCTAAACAAATGCAGTGCCCAGTGACCATTGGACTTAGTGATTCAAACAAAGCTGATAGGTATTTGCATCCCTATTGGAGGAGGTATCTGGGGAGGAGGAGGAGGTGAAGAAAGCCATCTGAAGAGCATATGAGCTTGTGACAGAAGCCGACAGATAGTGTTTCAGAAATCTAAAATAGTGTCCGTGGTTAAACGCACATTGAGTTTGAAAGAATCTAACAAATTAATTTTGAAAGATGGGTAAGAGTATTAAAAAGAGAACAAAGTTATGGCACTCTTAGAGAGATTCTTATTTTGGAGAAGTTCAACAATTCACTTCCTGCAGTCGTGAGAACTTGAGTGGAAGAGCAGAGTTGCAATGGCAAGCTTAGAAACTGTAATGGCTGATGATGATGATGATTGAGTTCAGAAATCAAAGCTTGGTTTCTATGAGGGATTGAGAAGAATGTGCGAGATCTTCTTAAAACATATCCCCGTGAGAGTAAGATTTACTGGCATATGCCAGGAGTAGCAGGTAAAGAGGTTACAGCATTAAGAGGTACAGAAGTACGTAATTCTGTTGTGCTGAGATATGAGGAGCTATGTCATTCTGAGGGAGTATTGGAGAGATGAGAAGTGCTACATTATGTAACTTGTCGTTGGAGTGTCCAGTGAAAACATCAAAAGATTTATTCCACAATGGGAAAGGAGGCCTTCAGCTTGTCGTTGGCATTACAACATTTCAGCATTTAAATTGCGAATAACATACCTGAGACAAATCTTTATCAGTGATTGACAATCAGTGACCCCTTAAATTTTTTTGGAGAAGTTTAGGGAGAAAAATACCAGTCTGTTTCGATTGAGCTTATTGTTGCTGTCATTCAATTTGAAATTATACAGGTGACAGGGCGAGAAAACCTACGTTTTGAGACGTTGTAGAGACTTGGATGAAGAAAGACAAAGGCATTCTGTGGCAGGAGTAAAATGAATGAAATCGAATCGAGTTGGGAACATTTGTATGCTCAGATTCAATGTAATATATATATGCACCTCTTCCTCCGCTACATTGATAACTGCATTGGTGCCACCTCGTGCTCCTGTGAGGAGGTTGAGCAATTCATCAACTTCACCAACACATTCCACCCTGACCTTAAATTTACCTAGACAATCTCTGACACCTCCCTCCCCTTCCTGGATCTCTCCATCTCCATTAATGATGACCGAATTGACACCGACATTTTTTACAAACCCACCGACTCCCACAGCTACCTGGATTGCACCTCTTCCCAACCTACCTCTTGCAAAAATGTCATCCGGTATTCCCAATTCCTCCGTGTCCGCCCTATCTGCTCCCAGGAGGACCAGTTCCACCACAAAACACACCAGGTGGCCTTCTTCTTTAGAGACCGCAATTTCCCTTCCACGTGGTTAAAGATGCCCTCCAACGCATCTCGTCCACATCCCGCACCTCTGCCCTCAGACCTCACCCCTCCAACCGTAACAAGGGCAGAACGCCCCTGGTGGTCACCTGCCACCCTAGCAACCTTCACATAAACCAAATTGTCCGCCAACATTTCAGCCATCTCCCAACGTACCCCACCACCAGGGATATATTTCCCTCCCCACCCCTTTCCACCTTCCACAAAAACCGTTCCTGGTGAGGTCCACGCCCCCCTACAACCCACCCTCCCATCCTGGCATCTTCCCCTGCCACTGCAGGAATTGCAAAACTTGCGCCCACACCTCCTCCCTCAGGTCCATCCAAGGCCCTAAAGGTATCTACATTGTGGCATCTGGACGTCTCCTAGCAGAGCACTTTAGGGAACATCTCCTGGACACCCGCACCAATCAACCACACCGCCTGTGACCCAACATTTCACCTCCCCCTCCCACTCTGCCGAGGACATGGAGATCCTGGGCCTTCTTCACCGCCGCTCCCTCACCACCAGAAGCCTGGAGGAAGAACACCTCATCTTTCGCCTCAACCACAGGGCATCAATGTGGACTTGAAAAGTTTCCACATTTCCATTTCCCCCACCTCACCCCAGTTCCAAACTTCCAGCTCAGCACTGTTTCCCATGACTTGTCTTACCTGCCTATCTTCTTTTCCACCTATCCACTCCACCCTCCCCCAAACCTATCACCTTCTTCCCCTCCCCCACTCACCTATTGTACTCTATGCTACTTTCTCCACACCCCCACCCCCCTCTCACTTATCTCTCCACCCTTCAGGCTCTCTGCCTTTATTCCTGATGAAGGGCTTTTGCCCGAAACGTCGACTTTACTGCTCCTCTGATGCTGCCTGAACTGCTGTGCTCTTCCAGCACCACTAATCCAGAATCTGGTTTCCAGCATCTGCAGTCATTGTTTTTACCAATATCTGCATTTCAGTCTACAAATAGAGGACGATTAGGAGGTCTAAAATTAATCCATCTTTGTATATTGATGGATCATTTTATTAAAGGAGGAGTTGTGATTATACTATCACTGTAAAGAGGTTATTTTCTCTTAGGTTGTTTTTGAAGAGGTTATAAAGGCAGAGGTGCAGAACTGCTGTCTCAAGACAGTTTAAGTAAATAACTGAGAAAGCCTTTAGGTTTCATTAAATGGTGGTAACAATGGAAGAGCTGTGGCCAGCTCTCACAGACCAGGTCTACTCGTGTGGTTTTTAGCTGCAGCATTCAGAAGCTGCTGGGGATCCCAGAAGGGTTGGGAGTGTCAATACATGATCCCCAGCTGCTTTTCTCGTTGAGATCTCTTGTTGATGTTGATTTCTCCTGTATTGGAAAATTGCATTTAAGAATCTGTATTTGAATATATCGTTGTGTCAAGCGATGTATACCAAGAAGGTACAATATGTATTGTTGTGTAAGTGTTCCAATATAAGCTATCCCAAAATGTTCTTTTCTTTGATTGGATTTTAACTAAATCATTTGAATAGATTATATTATATTTTGCTTAATGTCGAGTGGTTTGACCAGACACAACATATCTAGAACGCACACTTCCCATCTATATTCAAAATAAGAAAAGCTTTGGGTCTAAGCGGCCTTGAAATATTTTGCGGGGATCTGGTCTGGTCCACAACACTTGTAGCTGAGGGGTTTTTGATTGACTCCTGTTATTGAAAAGTTAGTGGAGGGGCGGGGAATAGTTTGCTGGAGGTTGTGCTGTGAGCTGCCTCAGACATTCAGGGAGACCTGAGAATTTGCTGACCCAACTCGGGATGGAGCATGGGGACTGTAGTTACAACATCTGGGTCTGTAACATGATCAACAAACGGAGCAGAGGCTGCAGAGAGGGGAAGCTCTGAAACCACGCAGTGAGTGTGTGTGGGGAAATGGATCTGCTGTATCAACCCCTGGTTTTCCAGGAACAGCTTCTCAAGCTCCACCTAACCTAGGATCAAAGTGTGAGGGGACCCTGATTGAACAAGGAGCTGGTCACAGAGCGGTGTCACCTCCTTCAACACGACCTGCAGCTTCACACCAGGGGGAGGACGATGCTGCAAGTGGCTGTTAGGGTCACAGTTTCATTCAGCTTCTATGATTTGGAACTTTCCAGGCAGGACTAGGTGACATATCCATCATTTCCCAGTATCTCAACATCAGTGTTAACCATTCGGTGATGGTGGATACATATGGTGGATGAGAAGCATTGTTTCTCCCTCAGCAGGGAGCTGCCGGGTGTATCCAGGATAGTGGGATTCCCGATGGTGAACATTGCATCTGCAGAGTACCCATGTCAATGGGGAGAGGTAGAGGAACTGAAGGAGCTCTCTCTCTATTAATGTTACAGTATACCCATGCACAGTACATCATGTTGGTGAATACCCACCGTCCTGGCAGCAGTCACGGCCTATTCATTCAGAAGCAGCCAGCCATTTCCCATCGTCATCGGGTCTTCACGTAGAAAATAAATGAATATATATTGGATAAAGGCCGTCCCCTTGATGCACGTTTCAATACACCATCCCCACCACCAATCAACCACGTCAAAGTATTCCATGTGTACGGAGAGCAATGGGGTCACTTGGAGTGTCTAGGAGCAGATGATCAGGGATGGAGCAAAACCTGCCATGTCTGAACGGGTCTGAGTGAACCCCCCAGTACACAGTATCAATAAGTCCTGTAATCCCTTTCCATTTCAGTAGCATATTGCCTTCCATTATTCCTGTAAATGAAATGACAGGTTATATCATGTTAAATTACACCTGCCAAACTATTATCTATTGCCTTTACCTCTCTGAATCTATTTGCAGACTCTCCACGTTCTCTTGGTAATTTAATGTCTTGCTTACCACAGCGACATCACCAAACTCAGCATCTGTATATCTGTTCCATCCTCCTGATCATTAATATAGACTGTAAATAGTTGAGAACCCAGCGCTGGTCACTGTATGACCTTACTGGTTGCATTCTGTCTAACTGATTGAGACTGATTTATCCTGAGTGCCTGCTTCCTGTATGATCCCCAATCCTCCCCCGTTCCTGGGCAACGCAGTCAAAGAGTTGAATAAGAACAATGAGCATCTGTGAGGAATCCAACCGCTCGATGAGGCTGATGCCAACACGGCCTCTGTTCCACTTTCCTGCCATCTCTCCATCCTAAAACTCTAGTCTCTTGTTGTAGATTGTGACACATGAAAAAAAATCCGCTCCAAATCTACGCATTCAATTACTTTTAGCATTTTACAGATCTGAGTGAGATCTCCTTTCATTCTTATAAACTCGAAAGTATAGGCCTAAACTGCTTAATTTCTCTTCATAAGACAACACTTCAAATATGAATTCAATTTAATGAAGCTCTTCTGAATTGCCTCCAATGGAAATACCTCATTCTGCAGGACATCTAAACTGTACTCCAGTTGCAGCCTCACTAATTCCTTGCATAGCTACAGCAACACTCCCTCCGTTTCTACTCTATCCTTTTATAAGTAAACACTGGCATTATGCTTGCAGTTCTCATTTCTTACAGTACCCGCAAGCAAGTTTTCTGTGATATGCAAGCAGACACCCAGCTCCCTCTGCACCTAAGCACTTTGAACTTTCTCTCCATTTAGATAATACATTGTCTTTTTATTATACTGGCCAACTTGAATAGCCCCATATTTATTCACTTTAATTTTCCTTGCCAAATGTTGGCCCATTCATCCAACCTGTCCATATAGTTTTAAATCATTCCGAAGTAATTTCCTACCAATGTTAGTGTCATCTGAACATGTGGCATCGCATTTTCTATCCCATCAACCGAGTGCAGTACCACCATCGATTGCAAATGTATGAGGTATGAGTCCTGAAATCAATGGCACCCCACAAATTGCATTTGCCAAAAGAAAATGACACATTTATTTCATCTGACTCCATTTTATTTGTTATCCAATCCTTCATCCAAGCTAATAGATTACTCTTAAACCCATGTTGTCTGATCTTACCACTTACTCTTTGGAGAAGTGACATATCCAATGCCTTCGGGAAGACCAGATATGCTCCATCTCCAGGATTCCCATTATTCACCTTATTTGTGACATCTTCAAATAACTCAAGCAAACAATTCAAACACGGTTTAGCCTTCGTAATACCATGTTGACTCTGAGGAATTGTGGTTTAACTTTGCAAATGTTCTGAACAATGGACTCTAACAATTAGCCTTAAATTACAATAGTTTATTTTTACACTTTAGTCCCTAATGTATAACATTATTATAAGTTCTTCCCTTTCGAAAGCCTTTGCGTTTTCTTTGAATTTCTATTTAATGGGCAAACGTTTTTAAGAGATCTGCTCCAATTACTGTGTAAAAGCCATGTGTGGCTGACTGGACTCATCATCCTGCTGGTGTACAATTCGATGGGCTGACGTCTTTCTGGTGTTCCCATTTGTCCTTTCCAAGGCCAGAATGACCTCCTCCTGTTGATCTTTTAGATGACTGGGAGGTTATGGAATCTTACTGTTGCCGTCTAGTATTTTGAGGGGTGATGGGTCTTATCATACTTCTCTATAACAGGTGGAAATACTGAACGGTCTCCTCATGTATCCCAGAAATGGGACCGAGGGAGTGAGTGTTCTTCTCTTGTTCCCATACAACAGACACGTGTCTAAATTACCTCTTCCTTTCTCATGAAAGAAATCTCAGATAGTTTTTATCCTTATCCAATTCCCTTGCAATAGGCTCAGTGGGTCTGACTGGCCTCCTGTTATCCCAGTGTAACAATCTCCAGTCACTGTGTGACCTCTTCCAGTTCCTATGTTACAGACTTGAGGAGGCTGAATGGACTGATCCTGTTGCTGCTTAACAGGATACTGGTGCAGCATGGCCTACTGTTATAGGCTCGACTGGCTGATTGGCCTCCTTCTGTAAATGTATATCAGGCTCCAGAGGCTGAATAGCCTCGTCCTGTTTTGGTGTAATAGGTTCAAAGGCCTGAATATCATCCTGTTGTTCCTGTGTAACAGGCTGGAGAACAGAATGGATTCCTCCACTATCTGTGTAATTCACTTCACTTGTTAACTCCTTCGGTCATCTGTGTTCAAATAAGATCACCTTTAATTTTTGTAAACTCCAATGACTACTGTACCAACCTGATCATCCTTTCGTTGTAAGCCAGCGCCTTCATTGCAGGAAGCAGTTGAGGGAGCCATCTCAGAGCTGCTTCCAACATAACAACACCCTTTCTTCATAGAAGAGGCTAAATCTGTACACACTACTCCAGATGTGATCTCTCTGTACAGCAGCAGCAACACTTTACCAGCCTGTTGTAAGATTCCCACCCAGGTTAGAGCAGTATCAGCTCTCTGGGAGAATACAGAGCATTGTTGGAAGATTATTGTCCTTCTCTACTCCATCAGCATAACGGGAGATCTGGAGAAATTAAAGTTTGAGAAGATCATAAATGATGTAGCGAGATGATCTCTGCCAGTAATCTCCCCAGAGCCCACATCGCTCAGATTCCACAGGATCTAGTAAGGTGGATCGCAAAAACAGGAGGAGGAAACATTGATGGGTGTTATATATCAAAGTGAAAGCTGCAATACAAATGTTAGACATGTTATAAAACAGGAAATGAGATATACACATTTGCGGATACAGCAGTAATAATGTACTGTTTACATTATGTCTAAACTGTGTTAACCCAATTGAGTGCTAATGCTGGGAAAATGGATTTCATGACCACGTGTGAGATGGTTTACATGAACATTATGTTGAACACTGAGCTTGAGATCAGGTTATTTAGGAATTGGTGTTGAGTGATTAGAAGAGCTAATTGAAAATTTTGGGAACAGTGACCACAATGTATTGGTTTTCTTTTATACTGTTTGAGTACACGATAGTTTTTGTTGTATTTGAAGTAACCGTTATAAATCTGAGTTATGCAAGCCTTGAAGGTGTGAGGAGAAAGTGGGGACTACAGATGCTGGAGATCAGAGTCAAAGAGTGTGGTGCTGAAAAAGCACAGTCAGCTAGCATACTAAGAGCAGATAAATCGATGTTTCGGGCATAAGCCCTTCATCAGGAATGAAGCTTATGGGCCAAGGGGGCTGAGAGATAAATGAGAAGAGGGTGCGCCAGGGTGGAGGTAGCTGGGATTGCGATAGGTAGATGAAGGTGGGGTTGAAAGTGATAGGTGATAAAGGGAGACAAAACGCCTCATCTACTGCATCCATTAAACCCAATGTGGTCTTCTCTACATTGGCGAGGCAGGAGGTCAACTTGTAGATCATTTCAGGTAACATCTCTGGGACAGCCACATTGAACAACTCCATCGCCTTGTAGCTGAGCACTTTAACTCCCCTTCCCACTCTGCCAAGGGCATGAGGGTCCTGGGCCTGCTCCATCGCCAAATCCGAGCCACCAGAAACCTGGAGGAAGAAAGCCTCCTCTTCTGCCTTGGGACCATCCAACCACGGGGGATCATAGTGGATTTCCCCATTTCCCCTAATCCCATCTTATCCCATTCCAACCTTCCACGTCAGCACCGCCCTTTTGAATGTTCTGATGTGTCCACCTTCCTTCCTATCAATTTGGTCCACCCTCTTCTCCAACTATCACTTTCAACCCCACCTTCAACTACCTATTAGATGAAAGGAGGCAGCTTAGAAAAATTCCAATTGTTGCAGGAAGCCAGTGGATTCAGAGAAATGTAGGACCCAGCAAAGGATGACCAAGAAACTGAGAAGAAAAACAAAAAGAGAAAAAGCGTGCAAGCGAAAGAAAAACATAAAGACTGCTAAAAAGCCGTCTATTAATGTATGAAGAAAAATAAAAATAAGATCAAATGTGGAACAGTTGGTGTGCGTTCAGGATAAGTTATTGCAGAGAACAGAGAAATCTCAGGGAAAAGAAACAGTTTCTTTGGTGTCTATCTTCATGGAAGAATGTCCAGAAATTCTTCCAGAAATACCAAGTGACCATGGGACTTGTGTAAGTAAAATCTGAGATCATTCTGATCAGTGTTGGGGTCATCTTTGAAAAGAAAGCTGGATTGAGTGTTTATAAATCTGACAGACTAGATGTACTTCATACATGTATTTCAGAGGAAGCAGCAATACACACGTTAATTGCATTGCGGACTGAATATTTTAATTAGAATCTGACCATAGGGGAGGTGCCAGAGAACTGGAGAACAGCTAATACGATTCCACTTCACAGTAAGGATGGGAGAGGTAGACCAGGGAACTATAGACGAGCGAGTATTAGATCACTGTTAAGGAAACTACTGGAGAAAATAGGGAAGGAGAAAATCGAACTCCAATCAGAGTCGCACGGTTTGATCAGGGATAATCATCATGACTTTATCAGAAGGAAGTCACATCCAATGGGTTTGATTGAATTAGTTTGAGGAGGTCGATTGTTTTGTTTTTTTTAGAAAGGCCTTTGACAAATTTCCACCTGGAACACTGAAAAATAAAATAAAATCTCACAATATGAAGGAAATCTTGAAAAGTTACAACGAAAACTGTCTTAGTAGCAGGAGACAGAGGGTGGTGGAAGAGGGCTGTTTGTGTAACTGGAGTCCAGTGACCCCTGGTGTACCACAGGGATCAGAGGTGTATCCCTTATTGTTTGTGTAATTCATAAATAAATACATAATGTGTGTGTGTGTGTGTGTGTGTGTGTGTGTGTGAGAGAGAGAGAGAGAGAATGTGGAGGGGGCTAGGTGGAGATTGGGGAAGGTGAGATAAGTAAGTGTATGTTTGACATAACGATTGGCTGGGTGGTTAGCAGTGAGGAGGAAGGCCTTAATTTACAGGAGGATGCAGATGGAATGATCAGATTGGCAGATCAATGGCAGATGGAATGTAACCCTGATAAATATGAGGTGATGCTCTTTGGGAGAACGAAGCAGGCAGGGCAGGACTCAATGAATGGCAGCACACTTTAAACCTCAGAGTGTGCTTCTCCACACATCCCTGAATGTGACTGGACAGGGTAATGGACTAGTTAAGAATTGGACCTTGGGTGTTGTGTTTCCTAATCAGGGCGTAGATTATAAGAGTAATACAGGGCTTTGGTTCTGCCAAAATGGAATACTGTATGTAGTTCTGGGAGCCACATTCCAGGAAGGATGTGATTGTACTGGAGAGGGTGCAGAGGTGATTCACCAGCATGTTCCCTGGGATGGGGCATATCAGCTATGGAGAGAGGCTGGATAAGATCGGGTTGTTTACTTTGGAGCAGAAAAAGCTGAGGGGTCCGTGATTCAGAATGATAAGATTGTGAGCGACACGGACAGGGTGGATAGACAGCAGCTTTTCCTTTTAGTCAGTGGGTCAAGAACAAAGGAGCACACTTTTAAAGTGAAGGGTTTGAGTTTCAGAGACGATTTAAACATTTTTTTCAGCTGAGGATGTTGTGTTCTGAGATTACTTCCTGAGAGGGAAATTATCACAGATAACCTCGCAATCATTAAAATGTACTTGGACGAGCACTTGGAAGTGTCATAACATTCCAGGCTATGGGACTGCTGTAGGGAAGTGGGACTAATATAGATCATGCTGTTCTTCTGTTGGCACAGAGTCTATGCTCCTGTGAGTGTATGGTGTTGAAGGTCAATTATTGAGCAGTTTAAGGCGGGGATTGATGAGTTTCTGAAGAGTATTCACAAGGGTTATAAGAGTGAAGTGTAATAACTTGATAAATCATGTCAATGTGCAAAATATGAGTAACATGTACAGTTTCCTTACAGTTTGAAACCAGAGAATGGAGAATGGGGAACAGGGAAATGGCAGAACTATGAAGCCACTACTTCATTTCTGTCTTCACAGAACTTTCTAACAATACAAGGAAAACCAAGTCTGGTGTGGGAAAATGATAGCGTACATGGAACATAGAACATAGTAAGGAAATGGTTTAGGAGAAATTATTGGGGTTTAAAGTAATGGTCATAGACTACACTAACATAGACTTATGAAATGGGAATTATGTTTGAGACACAGAATGGGAGATAAATGAAAGAGAAGCAATATATGTTAAACATTTTGATTTTTCGAAAAATTTTGGTACAGCTCCAAGCCCAGTTTGCATAATCAAATCTGAGAGGATTGGGGCTAATGGAGAGACATGTTTCTGGAATGGGACAGCTGGCAGGAAACAGTGAATAGAAATAAACAGACTCGTCAAGCAACAGCCTGACATTGTCTGTATGGTATGATTCTGTAAGGTATAAGTCCTTCCACATCTAGTCAAGAAACATTGGGACAATTAAACAATTCACTGGAGGAAGAGATTCCACAAATAACCCCTTCCTCCATGATGGAAGAGCCCAGCACTTCAGTGTATAAGATAAGACTGATTCATTCGTAACAATCCTCAGTCAGAACTACTAAGTGGATGATCCATTTCAGACTATGTCCCATACTCCCCATCACCTTCCCCAGAAATCTCCTGTCTCATCAGCAGGACGGATACAGCAGACGTGGCGGCACATTGGGATACAGTTGGAATGGAATTGCTCTTGGAGTCCTCAACAATGACTCCGTATCCCTGAAGTCTCATGGCATTAGTTTACACATGGGAAAGGAAACCTCCTGCTGCTTACCATATACCAGCCTCTTTCAACTGATGAGTCCGTACTCCTCCATGCTGAACAATACTTGGAGGAAGCACTCAGGGTCGCACAGACGCAAGATGTACTCTGGGTGGAGGATTTCAATGTCCACCTCCAAGAGTATTTCAGCGACAGCATTACTGATCGAGCTGGCCTGGTACTAAAGGATATAACTGCTAGACTGGCAAGTGGTGAAGGAACCATCAAGAGGAAAATACATACTGACCACAGCCTTACTAATCTGCCAGTTGCAGAAGTATCTGTCCATGACAGTATTGGTAAGAGTGACCAGCGTATAGTCATTGTGGAGACAAAGTCACACCTGCACATTGAGAATAACATTCACCATTTGGGTGGTACTATCACGGTGCTAAATAGGACAGACTTCAAACAGATCTAGCAGCTCAAGTCTGGGTGTCTATAAGGTGCTGTGGTTCATCTATAGGAGCAGAATTGTACAGCCACACACACTCATGGCCTGGCATATCCCCCTAACAACAATTACCATCAAACCAGAGGATCAACTTTGGTTCAATGGATGTGCAGGATGGCAGGAGCAGCACTGGGCATACCTGAAAATGAGGTGTCAACCTGGTGAAGCCACCAAACAGGACTACGTGTGGGCAAAACAGCATAAGCAGTAAGTGATAAACAGAGCTAAGTGATCCCACAAGCAAAGGATCAGATCTAAGTTCTGCAGTCCTTCCACATCTAATCGAGAAATGTTCGGGACAATTAAACAATTTACTGGAGGAAGAGATTCCACAAATAACCCCTTCCTCCATGATGGAAGAGCCTAGCACTTCAGTGTATAAGATGAGGCTGATGCATTCGCAACAACTTTCAGTCAGAAATGCTGAGTGGATGATCCATCTCAGCCCCCTCCCGTGGTCCTCAGTAATTCAGTAACCAATCATCAACCAATTCGATTCACTCAACGCGATGTCCAGAAACGATTGGAGATACTGGATACTCCATAGGGTCCATACTCTGACAACATTCTGGCAATAGTACCAATAACTTGTACTGCAGAACTTGCCACTCTCCCAGCCAAACTGTTTCAATATAGTTACAACAATGGCTTTCTCCAATTACGTGAAAATCACCCCAAGTGTCTCCTGTATATAAAAAGCAGAACAAATCTATTCCGGCCAATTACCACCCCATCAGCCAACATTCGATCATCAGTAAAGCGGTGGAAGGTGTCAGTGCTTTTAAGCAGCACTTGCTCAGCAAAACCTGGTCAATGACTTCCAGTTTGGGCTCCACCAGGTCCACTCAGCTCCTAACCTCATTACCGTGGTTTAAACATGGACAAAAAGCTGAATTCCAGAGTTGGTGTGAGAGCGACAGCCCTTTAAATCAAGGCTGCCTTCGATCAAATATGGTATCAAGGGGCTTTAGCAACACTGGACTCAATGGGTATTAGAGGCAAACTCCCTGCTGGTTAGAATCATACCTGACACGTAGGAAGATGGTCATGGTTGAAAAAGGTCAGTCAACTCAGCTCCAAGTCTGTCGGAGTCCCTCGAGCAGTGAACAGAAACTTCTTCAGGGCTGCTTCATCAATGACCTTCCCTCCATTTTAAGGTCAGAAGTGGGGATGTTCGCCAATGGTTGTACAATGTTCTGCAACATTTGTGGCTCCTCAGATACTGAAGCAGTCCATGTTCAAACGCGACAAGATCTGGACAGTATCCAGGCTGGCAAGTGGCAAGTAATGTTCAGGCCTCACAAATGACCATCACCAATAAAATACAATCTAACCTGCCCCTTGGCATTCAATGGTGGTACTATCACTGAATCCCCCAGTATCAAAGTCCTAGTGGGTAATCATTGCTCAGAAACTCACTGGTCTCGCCACATAAAGACAGTAACTACAAGAGCAGGTCAGAAGCTAGGAATGCTGCGGCGAGTAACTCACATCCTGACTTCCAAAAGTCTGTCCATCATCTAAGTCAGAAGTGCGATAGAAGACTCCCAATTTGCCTGGATGAGTGCAGCCCCAACAACATACAAGAATCTGTATACCATCCAGGACAAAGTAACCAGTTTGACTGTCCCTTCATCCACAATACTCCACCATCAATGCTCAGCAGCAGCTGTAGCAGCAGCAGTGCGTTACTATCTACATGCTTCAATGAAATGATTCACCAAACATCCTCAGAGACCATCTACCCAACTCACGACCACGTCTATCTAGAAGGACAGGGCTGCAGATGTATGAGAAAACCATCATCTTCAGGTTCCCCTCCAAGCCATTCAACATCCTGACTTGGACATATATCACCACTCCTTCACAGTCGTTGGGTCAGAATCCTGGGATTCTCTCCCTAATGGAATTGGAGGTCAATCACAGCAGGTGGACTGCAGTGTTCAACAAGGCAGCTCACCACCACCTTCTCAATGGCAACTCGGGACAGGCAATAAATGCTGGCCCAGCCAGTGACTGCCAGATTGACGAAATACAGAAATAGAAATTAACAGAGGACGGTTGCTGAGGTATCACAGGGATCGGTATTTGGGGCCCAGCTGTTCACAATGTCCTTTAAACATTTGGTTGCTGGAATCAGATACAATATATCCCAGCCTGCTGACAACACTAATGGATGTGGGATTGTGAGGAGGTTGTAAAAAAGCACCAAGAAGACTGAGACAAGTGGAGTGAATAAGTAAATACGTGACAGATGGAGAACAATATGGATAGAGGTGACAGTGTGCCCTTTGGTGGAAACGATAAATTGTCACTCTACCATTTGAAAAGGATTGGTTAAAACATGTTGATCTACAAAGTGACTTATGCTCCGTTTTATTGTTTCCTTCTGCATAAACCTCTGAGGTCCCTGCAGTGCAGTGAGTTCTGTAACCAGATGTTAATACTCGGAATGACATTGGCACGCTGACCAGTGTATATCTAACCAGCAAGTGGGAGCTATAACACGGAAAAAGGATCTGCATCTCCTTGTACGCCAGTCGCTGAAAGCAATATTGCAGAAACAGAAAGCAGTGAAGAAGATAAATGGTGTGTTGACCTTCATTTCAGTGGGATTTGAGTCTAGGAGTAAGGTTGTCTTTCTGCAGCTGTACAGGGCCCCGGTGAGACATCCATTCGAACATTGTGCAGCATTATGTGCAGTTTTGGTCTCCTCACCTAATAAAGACAAACCTGACATTGACGGAGAGCAGTGAAGGATGACCAGACTGATCTCTGGGATGACAGGTTTGTTGTGGGAACCGAGTTTGGGGTGACTGGGCCAATATTCAATGGGGTTTAGTAAAATGAGTGGAGATCGCAGTGAAATATACAAAACTCTGACAGGGTGAGACAGATTGGAAGCAGACATGATTATTCCCCTGTCTGACATGTCTAAAACAAGAAACCACAGCATTAGGTACAGGCAGGTCACACTGCATTGAGATGAGAATAACTGGCTGCACTCAGATATTGGTGACCCTGGGGAATTGGCTCGCACCTGGAAATCAAGACACTGATTATAAGTAAGGATTTAGAGACAGTAAAGGGATCGTGGGAGAGCAGGAGTACGGTGGAAATGAAGGGCCAACCAACATTACGTTGAATTGGGTCGCAAACTCGGTGGACCAAACGTACTACTGCACCTCCTATTTTATAGCTTCCCAAGGTTACTCACATTAGCGGATATGTACATCGTGTGGGGTAAGTGCATTGAGGAGATTTTTTCCATGAAATAGAATGGGGGAGGCTTAAAGTGTGTGTGACCTACTCCTTTTCCGCTGTTTCTATGCAGTGTGTGGGAAAGCTCTGTAAATGTTGTCACATGCTCTCAGATGTTAGGAAGGAGGACTGTGTTCCCATTCCCTTTTCCGACACTGATGCTGGGGCCGGATGTTCTGTCCGGTTTCATCCTTTCAGTCCTCGGAGCAGTTTGATACAAATGAGTGCCTTGCTTGGCCGTTTCAGAGAACATTGAAATGTTTATCACATGTCAGGGTCTTTGGAGTCAGTTTTAGGCCAGCCCAGGAAATCACGGGAGGTTCACTTCATAAAAGTACATTGGAGAAGAAAATTATGTTTACAATCGATATTGGCTTCAAGGTCACTGTTACTGAACCCAGGTTTTAGATCTCGATACTTTATTAATTGTTTTAAACTTCCAACCGCTGCCAGAGCATTATCATGGTCTGGATTAGTAATCCAGTGACATTTTCACAACAGCACTATCTCCACATGGGAACCTGTCAGAGACAACACTGAGCAGGGTATTTCTGTGCTGCTTGTCAGCTCTGTCAAATAGAACTCCCACCCAATTTGACTGCCTTGGTGGGAATTAGGGGGTGATAATTGGTCAGATTGTAATTATTCCCCTCTTAGGGGACTGGACACAGCTGAGTAATTTTCCACATTGCCAGGGAGATGTTAGAGGTGGAGCTGGAATGAAACAGCTTCCCCAGGGACATGGCTTGTTGTGCAGCACAAGGCTTCAGTCCTATTGCAGGAACGGGGTCAGGGCCCATTGCCTTTGTCGTATCTACTGTGTTCGGCTGTTTCTTCATGTCACATACAGCAAATCGAATTAGTTGAATACTGGCATCTATGATTTTATGGGCATCATGATGAGGGTGAGGTGTATCATCGACTCAACACTTCTGGCAGAGGATGGTGCAGATAAAACATCCTTCTCTTTTACACTGATGTGCAGGTCTGTTCCAATATTTAGGATGGGGATGTTTGTGGAGCCCCCTCCTCCAGCCATTTGTTTAATCGTCCATCACCATTTATAACTGAATGTGACAGGACTGTAGGGCTTCGTTCAGATCTGTTGGTCAAGTCTGATAGCTTTAATGAGTTAGCATCAGGTTCAGGTTCATGTGATTCTCACTCTGACATGTTCACCCACACTCGTCACTGAGCCATAGATGGTGTTGATGGTAATGACAGACTGAAGTATTATCCTGGCAAAAAGTTACAGGTTGTGGTTGAATGCAGGTCTGCTTCTCCTGCTGCTGTGGTCTACAGCACAACATGAATACGCAGTTTGGAGCTGCAATATCTGCAATGCAATTCTGCTGTCTGTTCCCCAATTTTCACTGAGACCCATTCACCCATCAGCCCTGTACTCAGTGACCTAACCTGGTTTCTGATGTGGAAATACTTCAATTTCAAACTCTCATTCTGCTGAGGGTCTGTCTCCCCGGGTCTTGCTTCCAATCTGACACATTCCGCAAAAGTACTTAACTGATCTTAATTCAAATGTTTAATTCACCTGAATCTTTTTTCCTTGGGTAATGCCATCTTCTGTGTTTAAAGTGAATGTGTTTCCTCTGTTTCTTTCCCTGACCATGATTAAGAGCTCTGTAGTGTCAGTGATTCCAGCCTTATGTAGTTTCAGAACCAATGAATTCTCTGGATTCCCAATCATCTTCACTACATTGTATGTTTCCTCTTTTGGTTTGATGCCGTATCACTCATGGCTGCCTTGTCCTCTCATGAGTATGTTTCATCTTCTTGGGGTTTCATTCCTGGTATTATCTTCCGAGTTATCCCCAGAAACTCCTGCTATTGCTGCTCCATGGTCTTTCCTGCTCAGCTCCCCTTCCAATTAACTCTGGCCAGCTCCTCCCGCATGTCTTTGTAGTTACATTGCTGAATTATAATCACATTACATCTTGAAGAAAGCATTACATATAAAATGAAAGAATGATTTTGAGAGATGGGCCACGAAGATTGGTGGATTTCTTAACTAGATACAAAGGGAGAACGAGAGAGAGGATATAGATATGGAGATGTGGAAAATGAGAAAACTACATTATCGAAAGAAGTAGATGTACTTCTCTCAATGTTTTGGCAATTCCTGTGTGCTGTGGTCCTTTGTACAGTACACGTACAACAGAGCAATATGTTCAAATATTGGGTCTGATGCCATAACTTTCCTCTCCAATAATATGACAGACACTAGTTTTGGAAAGAACCCAACAGGCCAACATATTTAATTCCTGGTAGAAAGGGGATTAATTGAAGTAAGTTTGGAAACCAGAAACAAGAATTTCTAACACACATTCTGATAAAAATCAGAGACTAGAGTTGGGAATCCCAGAAAAGGGGAAACGTTGAGAGAAAGAAAAGGTATCACTTCAGATGATGATCAAATAATGTTTTAATGCTTAAAAAATATTATTCATCATGTGCATCATTTTTTTGTTAACTGTGTCTCAGTAGTTCATTCAGAATGTGTTGTACACATATGAAGAGAGTTACTTATCTGAACACACACTGATTAAACAGTGTATCTAGAATCTTTTTTTCTCCATTTCAGACTGCCCTGTTGTCGTGCCAGCAGGATATATGAAAACCAACTGGCCACCAAAAGACATGACCCACTATCACTAGTTTCCATTCATACAGAAAAAGAAGGACACCACGTTGACTGTGACAATGCACACTTCTTAGGACAAAGCCACGCACGAAAGTTCTTAGGAACATGACATTCTAGCCAGAAGTCCATCAACAAACGCATCAATTTAGAGCCTATCTGCCTTCCCTCGAACAAAAAACTGGAAATGACATCATGCACCTTAAGAAACCAAGACCTAGAAAACATCTGAAAACAAACCATCAAGCTCAGCGAGTTAAAATGCATACTAATAAATTGTTATTTTTCTCTTATTAGTGGAATTTGGGACTACTTTGTCACTCGTGTTTTAACAGATTACGAGGTGAGATGAGCTTTTCTGGGTGTGTGGTTTTAATTAACGGGGAGTTCAACATCGACATCATAACAGTTTGAGGGCTTGTCGTATGGGATTTGAACATATTTGAACAGATTTGGGGTATAAATGGTCCCAGCAGATTCCATCACTTGGCAGTTAGTGACCTCGATCTTCAAATAAAACAGGTGACAAAATTCATTTAATTTTGTTTCCTTGTGGTTGGTTAAATTAAAAGAAATGGCTTTTACTATTACTAAAGAGGTTCTGAGGTTTAAAGGTGATTCCCAAATTTGGCAAGAAAGTGTAGAAAGACAAAGGAAGGACATACTTTTAGAATTAACATGTAGATTAGAATTGGGTTTCAAGCAGGGACGAAGGGAAAGCTGTCATCATAATGGAGTTGGTCAAGCACTTTGGTCTGTCATAGAAGCAGGAAACTGCAGTCGAATTCGAGAAACTTAAATTGCAAATATGATAACTGGAGTTAGAAGATAAAGAGAGAGACAGAAAGAGAGAGAAGATAGAGAAAGAGAAAAAGAGGAAATAGGAAGAGAGGGAGAATTTGAAATTCTGATGTTTGGAATTAGATAAGAACGTTAAATTAGCAGGATGAAGTTGAAGCGAGAATGCAGGGATATATAAAACAATGTTAATACATTGCCATATTTCGGTGAGGAAAATGCCCAAACCGTTTTTATTTCATTTGCAAAATTGGCTCGACAGGTGGCATGTCCAGTGAACCTGTGGGTAATGCTATTTTCTGGATCAGTGGTGCTGGAAGAGCACAGCAGTTCAGGCAGCATCCAACGAGGAGCGAAATCGACGTTTCGGGCAAAAGCCCTTCATCAGGAATAAAGGCAGTGAGCCGGAAGCATGGAAAGATAAGCTAGACGAGGGTGGGGTGGGGAGAGAGTAGCATAGAGCACAATGGGTGAGTGGGGGAGGAGATGAAGGTGATAGGTCAGGGAGGAGAGGGTGGAGTGGATAGGTGGAAAAGATAAGCAGGTCGGACAAGTCCGGACAAGTCATGGGGAGAGTGCTGAACTGAAAGTTTGAAACTAGGATGAGGTGGGGGAAGGGGAAATGAGGAAGCTGTTGAAGTCCACATTGATGCCCTGGGGTTGAAGTGTTCCGAGGCGGAAGATGAGACGTTCTTCTTCCAGGCGTCTGGTGGTGTGGGAGCGGCGGTGAAGGAGGCCCAGGACCTCCCTGTCCTCGGCAGAGTGTGAGGGGGAGTTAACATTTTGGGCCACGGGGCGGTGTGGTTGATTGGTGCGGGTATCTCGGAGATGTTCCCTAAAGCGCTGTGCTAGGAGGCGTCCAGTCTCCCCAATGTGGAGGAGAACGCATCGGGAGCAACGGATACAATAAATGATATTAGTGGATGTGTAGGTAAAACTTTGATGGATGTGGAAGGCTCCTTTAGGGCCTCGGATAGAGGTGAGGGAGGTGGTATGGGCACAGGTTTTACAGTTCCTGCGGTGGCAGGGGAAAGTGCCAGGATGAGAGGGTGGGTCGTTGGGGGGCATGGACCTGACCACGTAGTCACGGAGGGAACAGTCTTTGGGAAAGGCGGAAAGGGATGGGGAGGGAAATGTATCCCTGGTGGTGGGGTCTTTTTGGAGGTGGCGGAAATGTCGGCGGATGATTTGGTTTCTGCGAAGGTTGGTAGTGTGGAAGGTGAGCACCAGGGGCATTCTGTCCTTGTTACGGTTGGAGGGGTGTGGTCTGAGGGCGAAGGTGCGGGATGTGGACGAGATGCATTGGAGGGCATCTTTAACCACGTGGGAAGGGAAGTAGCAGTCTCTAAAGAAGGAGGCCATCTGATGTGTTCTATGGTGGAACTGGTCCTCCTGGGAGCAGATACGACGGAGGCGGAGGAATTGGGAATACGGGATGGCATTTTTGCAAGAGGTAGGGTGGGAAGAGGTGTAATCCAGGTAGCTGTGGGAGTCGGAGGGTTTGTTAAAATATCAGTGTCAAGTCGGTCATCATTAATGGAGATGGAGAGATCCAGGAAGGGGAGGGAGGTGTCAGATATGGTCCAGGTAAATTTAAGGTCAGGTTGAAATGTGTTGGTGAAGTTGATGAATTGCTCAACCTCCTTGCGGGACAACGAGGTGGCGCCAATGCAGTCATAAATGTAGCAGAGGAAGAGGTGGGGAGTGGTGCCGGTGTAATTACGGAAGATCAACTGTCCTACGTAGCCAACAAAGAGACAGGCATAGCTGGGGCCCATATGTGTGCCCATGGCTACCCCTTTTACCTGTGGGTAATGCTAGTTCAAACTAAGCTGGTGGGTGAAGCTTGAGAAGTCTGTGCAGTGCTGTCACATGAGGGAGCAAGAGATTATGTAGATGTCAAACAGGTTATTTCGAGTGCTTATGCATTGGTACTAGAAGAATGTAGACAGTGGTTCAGAAATATACAGACAGAACCAGGTCAGACTTATATTGAGTTTGAAAGAATTAAACACAGTCATTTTTATAAATGGGTGCAGGCCTTAAAAATGGATAAGACCTGTGAGGCTCGAAGGGAGATTATTCTGTTGGAGGAGTTTAAAGACTCAATTCCAGAGATGGTAAGAATTCATGTGAATGAACAGAAAGTTCAAGAAGTGAGAAGCGCGGCAGAAATGGCAGGTGAGTATGCATTGGCGCATGAGATGAAATGTAGCTTCTAGGAGGATTTTCATCCTGTGAGTAATAAAAATTTGGAGAAGGGGGAGATCCTACACTACAAAACATAGAGAAAAGCACACTGGCAATAGGTTAGCCCAGGTGAAAAAAACAAGTCCAAGGGGTTGAAAGGAAGTGAAAGGCCTCAGGTGTTCTTACAATAACGCAGTGGAACACATAAAAATTACAGTGCCGATGGTTTAAGAAGGGCACTGTGTAAAGGTGTTTTCACTGCAGTAAGCTGGGATACACGGTGCTGGGCATTGAAGGAAGGCATTTTGTTATGAAGGAGTTTAAGCCAGTGGCATTAGTGAACCTGGAAAAGGAGACCACAAGTGGAGCCGAGGAGCTGCAGGACAGTGCACAGCCCAAGCAGGGGCTGGGTATGGAGTCAGTGCCTGGTCTGTATAAAGAATTCGCCTCCGTAGATAAACCTTACTAAGGAAAAACGGAGTCTGGGGGGAGGACAAGTAGTTATAATTTTCCAAGATACGAGATCTGCTCAGTCTATAATAAATGAGAAGTAAGGGGCCGGAAAGGCACAACAGATCAGGCAGCATTCGAAGAGCAGGACAATCGACACATCAGGCATAAACCCATCGTCAGGAATGTGGCGGGGGGAACAGGGGGCTAAAAGAGAAAGAGGAGGGTAGGAGCTGGGCTGGTGGGAGGGACACTGGGAGGGCGATAGGAAGAAACAGGTGGGAGTGATTGTGATATGTTGGAGGGGAGGGTGGAGTGGGTAAGTGGAAAGGAACAGGGCAGTGCTAAGTTGAATGGTTGGATCTGAGTTGAGGCTGGGGGAGGGGAGATTTGGAAATTGGCGAGGTCAATGTTGATGCTGTATAGTTTGAGGGTTCCAGCTGTCCTAATACTATCCACTCCACCCTCCTCTCTGCCCTTTCACCATCAGTCATCACCTGCATCTACTGATCGCCTTCCAAGCTCCCTTCCACCCAGCTCCACCCCTACCCTCCAATGTAATTCTCAGCCGCTTTCCCTCTCCCTTAAACCCCACTTTCCTGATGAAGGACGAATGCCTGTAATGTCAACTCCCCTACCTCTCGGATGCTGCCGGCTTGCTGTGCTTTTCCAGCCCCACACTTTTCAACTCTGATCTCCAGCATCTGAGTCCTCACTTTCCCTCCCCCTCTAATAGTAAGAGATGAAAGTATTTTCACTCTTTCTGACATGTTACTCAACAGCGTGATAATTTGTGGAATGGGGACAGAAATTAAGCATTCCCTGTGTAACATCAGGTTGGAATGCCAAATCAAGGTTGGGGAAGTAACAGTGAGATTGAGTGACAGAGTGTCAGTTCCAGGAATACAGTTTGTTCATGGGAATGATTTAGCAGGATCCAAGGTGGGAGAGGCAGCCCTTGTGGTGGAGAAGCCAAAGTAAGACTAGGGAACTGGGGAATTAAAAGAAAAATACCCAGGGATTTTTCCAGACTGTGTAGTAACTGGGAAGCAAGAGAGGAAATTGCAGTACCGTTGGCAATGATCTTCTCGTCTTCACTGTCAACGGGGGTGGTACCAGGGGATTGGAGAGTAGCGAATGTTGTGCCCCTGTTCAAAAAAGGGAATAGGGATAACCCCGGAATTACAGGCCAGTTAGTCTTACTTCTGTGGGAGGCAAAGTAATGGACAGGGTACTGAGGGATAGGATTTATGAGTATCTGGAAAGATACTGCTTGATTAGGGACAGCCAGCACGGATTTGTGAAGGGTAGGTCTTGCCTTACAAGTCTTACTGAATTCTTCGAGGAGGTGACCAAGCATGTGGATGAGGGTAGAGCAGTGGATGTAGTGTACATGGATTTTAGTAAGGCATTTGATAAGGTTCCCCATGGTAGGCTTATGCGGAAAGTCAGGAGGCATGGGATAGAGGGAAATTTGGCCAATTGGATAGAAAACTGGCTAACCGGTCGAAGTCAGAGAGTGGTGGTAGATGGTAAATATTCAGCCTGGAGCCCAGTTACAAGTGGAGTTCCGCAGGGATCAGTTCTGGGTCCTCTGCTGTTTGTAATTTTTATTAATGACTTGGATGAGGGAGTCGAAGGGTGGGTCAGTAAATTTGCAGATGATACGAAGATAGGTGGAGTTGTGGACAGTGAGGAGGGCATTTGTCGTTTGCAAAGGGACTTAGATATGATGCAGAGCTGGGCTGAGGAGTGGCAGATGGAATTCAACCCTGCCAAGTGTGAGGTTGTCCATTTTGGAAGAACAAATAAGAATGCGGAATACAGGGTTAACGGTAGGGTTCTTAGTCAGGTGGAGAAACAGAGGGATCTTGGGGTCTATGTACATAGATCTTTGAAAGTTGCCACCCAGGTGGATAGAGTTTGTAAGAAGGCCTATGGTGTATTGTCGTTCATTAGCAGAGGGATTGAATTCAAGAGTCGTGAAGTGATGTTGCAGCTGTACAGGACTTTGGTTAGGCCACATTTGGAGTACTGTGTGCAGTTCTGGTCGCCTCACTTTCGGAAAGGTGTGGAAGCTTTGGAGAGCGTGAAGAGAAGATTTACCAGGATGTTGCCTGGAATGGAGAATAGGTCGTACGAGGATAGGTTGAGAGTTCTTGGCCTTTTCTCGTTGGAACGGCGAAGGATGAGGGGTGACTTGATAGAGGGTTATAAGATGATCAGAGGAATAGATAGAGTAGACAGTCAGAAACTTTTTCCCCGGGTACAACAGAGTGTTACAAGGGGACATAAATTTAAGGTGAAGGGTGGAAGGTATAGGGGAGATGTCAGGGGTGGGTTCTTTACCCAGAGAGTGGTGGGGGGCATGGAATGCGCTGCCCGTGGGAGTGGTAGAGTCAGAATCATTGGCGACCTTTAAGCGGCATTTGGATAGGTACATGGATGGGTGCTTAATCTAGGATAGAAGTTCGGCACAACATCATGGGCCGAAGGGCCTGTTCTGTGCTGTATTGTTCTATGTTCTATGTTCTATGTAACAAGATGCCACTGTCATAAGTTCCAACAGGAAGGAAAACCAAAAGATAAAAGCCAAAGGAGTTGATGCACGGAAGACTCAGGCTGAAGCATTTCTAATGTCTGGAATGCACAAGGATGTGGTTATGTTTTGTTGTACATGTCATACATGCCAAATGGTAGGTAAGTCCCAGGCAGTATAAACCAGCACCTTTGTTGCCAAACCCTGTATTCGAATACACCTTTCATGTGGTTGATGATTAATTGTGGAGCTCCCCTTTCTGAAATAAAAGTGGAAACCAACATCCGCTGATCATAATGGACGTGTCTACCCGATTTCCAGGGATAATTCCATTTTGGGGTGTGAAGGCAAAAAGGGAGGCAGAGGAGTTGGGAGCTATCTTTACTCACTATGGCCTACGCTGTGTGATACAGTCAGACCAAGGGTCTCATTTTACCGCTCAGCTGTTTGATGACGTCATGGATAGTTTTGGCATACAGCAGTTTGAATCAAGTTCGTCCCATCCCGAATCCCAGGGAGCCTTGGAAAGTTGGCATCAGATGCTGAAGACAATATTAACAGCGTACTGTTAGAATTACCCGAATTATTGGAATAAAGGTGTCCCATTATATTGCTTGCCATTAGAGATGCCCCAAATAAATCTACTCATTTTCCTTCCTTTGAGTTAATATTCGTACATGTAGTGAGAGGCCCTTTGAAATTAATTAAATATAAATTGACAGGACCAAAGTCAGAGATCTCACACTTGGATTATGTATCTGAGGTGAGGGAGAGATTGGATGAAGTAGGTGAGTCAGCTAAACAGCACCTGGAAAGGGCACAGTTATGAGTGAAGCAGGTGGCAGATAAAAACACTAAAACTTTGACGATTTCCCATGGGGATGATGAATTAGTATTGCCAGCAGTGGTGGGAAATCCCTTCAAAGCCCGGTTTAGTGGCCCCTTACAAATTAAAAAATGCTGAGTCAGTTAAACTACCTGGTAAAGATACCGAATATGACAAAAATGTGAGAGAATGTCATGTGAATGAATAATGCTCCAGCCACATTGAAGACTCAGGAACAGAGTTGGAGCCAGATGAACAAATTGTGCAGCTTATCTGTATGATGTAGTGATCTTCAGCAAGTGATTGAAAGCTCACATGTTACAGTTGCCAGAACATGTTGACCGATTACAAGAAGCAAACCTGGTAATAAACTTAAAGAAAACAGAATTCGCAAAGGCAGAGGACATTACATTGGACATGCAAGGTTGACCCCATGGAACACAAAGACGAAGTGCTTTGAGGAATTTCCACGACCATCCTCGAAGAAAGAGGTGTTCGATTTTTGGAACTGAGTGGATTCTATCGGAAGATTGTTGCAAACTTCAGCAGCGTATTGGCAACACTGATGGATTTATGAAAGAAGGTCACAGAATGTGGTGGACAGAACAATGCCAGGAGGCATTTGAGAATTTTAAAGCAGGTTTAATCACCCCGCACCAGATTTAGCTACACCAAATATTTTGAAACCCTTTGAAAATTGTGTATGATGCTTGGGATATAGGGGTCGGAGATGTGTTGACACAGAAAGTTGATGATGGAATTGAGTGGCCAATTGGCTACTTGTCGGAAAAACTCAATATCCACCAGAAAAAAAAATACAAAATTTCAATTATAGAAAAAGAATGATTGAATTTCGTACTGGCCTGACAACATTTGAATGGTTACATGACAAATTGTCGCAGATGGTTGTAGACAACAATGACAATCCTGAGTTTTGGTTGCTACTTTGACAACAATTCAAATACAAGCAAAGGGTTTGAATAACGCTCCGGATACCAGAAGCCAATGGAATTTGAATATTATTGTTTGGAAACCTGGAAAGCAATCACATTGTGAGAATTGTTGTATCATGGGGAGTGTATAAACCCAGCATTTGAACACTAGAGGGAGAGCCACTGCAATCCAACAGCAGTATATCTGCTGTAGAGCAGGAGTGCTAACTGGCCAACTCAAACACTCTCTATCAAAGATACATGTTCATGTAAAACCTACTTGCAGTAAGAAAAATGACCCAGGGAGATCAGCAGCTGGAAGAGTGAAGACAGCGTGGAAGATGGAGACTGTGTGGTCTTGAGATTGTAATGTTTAACGTGTGGGTTGTTGGAATAACATATTTTTACAGAGTTGGAGTCAGATAGTAAGTAGTTAAGAAACAGAGGGGCTTGTATTTGTGAATAGTTGTTGTTTAGTATTCGCTATTAAAGTTAAGAAACTGACTGGCTGTTTTTTTTTTAAAAAATAGTGGAATGTAGGAGATCTGTGTCGCTCATATTTTAACAGATTACAAGTTGAGGGGAGCTTTTCTGGGTGTTTGGTTTTAATTAACAGAGGGGTGCGACTCCACCTTGTAAATGTCCATCCACGCTCACCCCATTTCCCTGCAGTTGGCTCATATCCTTCTAGTCCTTTCCTATCCACATATTTATCCAAATGCTTTTGAAATGTTGTTAATGTACCCCCCTCAACTACATCTGCTTGCAGCTCATCCACGTACCAGCCTCTGTGTAAAGAAGTGGCCCCTCAGTTTCTCTTTTATTCCTTCCCCTCTAACCTTAAACTCATCCCCTCTATTCTCGATTCTCTAAACCTTGGAAAAAGCTGAGAGCATTCACCCTATCCATATCCCTCATGATCTTATACAGCTCTATAAGGTCCCCCCTCAGTCTCCTACACTCTAAACAAAATGTCCTAGTTTGTTCAACCTCTCCCTATAACTCAGACCACTGGGTCCTGACAACATCCTTATAAACTTCTTATGCACTCTTTCTATTTAATAATATCCTCCCGATAATAAGGTGACAAAACTGATCACAATACTCCAAGTGCGGCCTTACCAAAGTCCTGTGTAATTGCAACATAAATCCCAACTTCTATACTCAATGTCCTGCCTGATGAAGGCCAGTGTGCCAAAAGACTTCCTCGCTGCCCTGTCTACCTGTGACTCCACTCGCAGAGAACCGTGCACCTGAACCCAATGGTCATTCTTCCCACGACACACCTTAAGGCCCTCCCATTCAACATGAAACTCCTACCTTGATTTAAGTTTCCAAAAGGCAAGACCTCACACATTCCATTTTCCATTTCTCGGCCCACTTCCCCACCTGATTAAAATCCTGCGGCAATTTCTGATAAACTTCCTCACTGATCATGCTCCCACTTATTTTAGTGCCATCTGCAAACTTACTAATCATGCCTTGTACATTCTCAACCAAATCATAGATAACACACAGCAATGGACCCAGCCTCCAGTCTGACGATCATCCTTCCACTAAACCATCTGCTTCCTACCATCAAGCCAACTGTGTATCCAATTGGCCTGTTCCCCCAGCATTCCATGCGATATAACCTTCCAGAGCAGCCTGCCGTGTGGGACCTTATCAAAGGCCTGACTGAAATCCATAGAGACTACGTCTACTGCTCTGTCCTCATCAACCTTCCTGGTCACTTCATCAATGAACTCTAACAAATTTGGGAAGCATGATCTCCCACTCACAAGTCTATGCTGACTGCTCCGAATCAAACCCTGTGTAAGTAAGGGGTGCAGTCAATGGTATACTGTCCTTCATTGTAAGATGATTCGAGTACATAAGTAAAGCCATCTTCCTGCTGTTGTAGAGCCTTGCTGAGAGAGTATTTGGGGCACTCTCTACAGATTTGATCACCTTTGTAAGGAATGATCTCCTTACCACAGACACGGGGGATGGTATCATAGAATAGAGCGAAGAGGCTGAGTGTTTAATCTGTAGAACTGCGAGAGATTAAAAAATAGTGATGCTGAAACACGAGGAGTGACAGCGATCACTTATTTCCAAACAGACATTGACAGGGAGAGAAATTCATAATTTACCCAGGATTGATTGGTTTGATTTATTGCCACGTGTACCTCAGTACAGGGAAACACTTCAATTATGAGCAGTGGAGGCAGATTATAGTAAGCATGGCCAGACAGATCATAGGGTGGAAATAGACTAGGACAGAGTAAGGCATTACAGGTTACACTGAACAGGACGTGCACCGGACAAGATCAACATGAACAAGAGCAGCATTATTTGAACTTAGAGAATCCATCCATCAGTCCAACGTGTATTTCCGAATAGTTTATATACCTACATTAACTCTCCCACATTATTGTGTAGTCGACGTGTGAACCTGTTCTGAACGTCAGGTTACTCACAATCCCCAACAGCAGCCACAATACCTTCCATCTGAAACAGGTAGCCATTCCCATCAGCTTCCGCTCTACACAGAGAACTGTCACCTCGGAGATGGAAGGTGCCTTCTTGAGACTTCACACATATGGCTTCCCTCCTCACCGCGAGAAAACCAAGTTAAAGTCCCACATGTGTATCATGAGCAACAGAGCCATGAGGAACAACGTGGAGCAGTCTGTCTATGCAGCCTCTGCTTCAATTGTTTATCATGTTGGAGCATCAATTAGGAGACATCTCAGACTGCCGATACTGGAGATCAGAGTAGAGAGTCGATTGTTGGAAACGTACAGCAGGTCAGGCAGCATCCGAGAAGCAGGAGAACCGACGTTTTGGGCATAAGACATTCATCAGGAATCAGCATCAATTACCTCATTCTGCCCCTGTGTAAGTGCATTGAGGTGGGAATGGCCTCCTATTGATCCTGTGTAAGTGACTCAAGGGACTGACTGGCTTCTTCCTCATTCGACTGGACAAGGCCAAGGGCCTGATTGGGTTGCCCCTGGTTCCTGTATGACAGCTCGATGTGTTGACAAGTGTGATGATGCTGTAGCTTTAATAGGCTTTTTATCCTGGTTTCTTTCAAGAGAGATATTGAACGATCGTTACGAAGCTGGCTAGTTAAGACCACTTGAGTAAACAGCGAGGGAGGCCTTAGGTTTATTTTAATGCAGTGAATGGGTGTGGCCAGCTCTCACAGATTAGGATCACTGGGTTTTGGTTTCTCAGTAACATAGGGGTCTCCACAGAGTTGGAAGTTTCACAGAATGTCTCCTGGCTGCTACACTCTCTGAATTTTCTCTAGATGCTGTTTTCTATTCCTGCATTTTCCTTTTGTGGTTATTGGAATTTTCTATGTTGGACTAGTTCATTAGTAATAGCTCCTAGTTCTATTATTCTGTTAAGCTGTCCAATAGAATTATGTTATTCTAAATTTCTCTTTCTTTGGTTTTATTTCATCTTTCATGTTTAAATAAATGTACTTTGCTCACCACCGAGTAGTTTGACCTGTCACATTGCATCTGGAACAGACACTTTACATTTCCTTTAAAATAAGAAAACATAAGAATCTAGGCTACTGCCTTCAAATATTTTCAAGGGAACTGGTATGGCCCATCACACTGGAATCCTTCTCTTCCTGAGTAATAGGCTGGAGGCACTGAATAGGCTGTCCCTATTTTTCTCCAATAGTGTCAATGGGCTGAATGATTTCCTCATATCCCTGTGAAACCAGTGTGAGGTGCGGAATGAACTCTTGTTTTACTGTGGCAATGTGCAGTGTCAGGCAGTGCTGTTACATGAATGTTACAGACACGTTAACAGCACACACCTCAATGGAGTCTGGTCTTCCTGCACATGGACACAGACCAGTTCAGGAGCTGACGGGGGATAAAATGTTCTGAACATTGTGGAATCTTCAGTGACCATCCCCACTTCTGATCTTATGGTGGGGAGGGTGGGGGCGGGGAGACATTGATGAAGCAGCTGAAGATGTTTGTGAAGAGGAAGCTACCCTGAGGATCTCCCACAGAGGTGACCCAGGACTGAGATGATGAACATCTTCCTTTGTGTCATGTTTGATTCCAAACACTGGAGAGTTTACTCTGATTCCCATTAAGTCCAGTTTTGTTAAGCTCTTTGATGTCAACAAATGTTAGCCATTGCCTTGATATCAGGGCCAGTCATTTTTACCTGACCCCTTGTGTCAACCTCTTTTGTTCATATCAATAGGCCATGGTATAGGAGCAGCAAGGGTTTTCTTCAAACAGGTGGTATTGAATGTCAGGATTTCTCTTCTCAAGAGTGTTCAGGGAGCCAGATGACTGAAAGTATTTGAAGAGGAGGTAGATGGATATTGACCTGTCAGAGAGTTGAGGGCGATGAGGAATTGGGTATGAAAGAGGATTTCAGACCGAGAGCAGATCAGCCATGATCTTAGTGAAGGGCAAGGCAGGCTTGGGGAGTGAACGACCTGCCCCTGTGTCTGATGTTCTCACATTCTGTTATTGGAAAGTTAGTGGGTGTTATTTTCATGAATGTTCTGTTTTTGAATGTTGCCGTCAGGGAGACCAGAGGATTTTGTGAGCCATCTCTGGGTGAGGTATGGAGGCTGTATTCATAGTGAATTTGGGTCTACAACATGACCACAAATGGAGCACAAGTTTCAGAGAGGGGAAGCTCTGTAAAGAGAGATGAGGGCCTCTTTCATACCCAGCCTGGGTTTTACAATTACATTTCTCAAATCACATCAAAGCGTGTGGGACAATCTTGAAGGGCCAAATGATCTCCTCTGTTTCTGTGCACCAGGTTATAGAAGTAAGTAGTCTCTAAATGCTCCTGCCTAACAGGTTTAATGGCCTGAATGGAACACAGGACCACGGAATTGAGGGACAGGAGTGAGTCATTAGATACGTTGAACCTTCTCCACCAGGCACTAAGATTGTGGCTGATCAGGTTGTGGTCTCAGCCCCACTTTCCTGTCTGTGTCCCATTATCCATGACTCAGTTCTCTGTCAAATATTTACCTAATGCAGCTTTCAATCAATGTGAACATAGAGGCACGATAAACTTCCAGTGAAGAGGATTCCCACTTGAAAGTCCATTCAGAATTATTCGTCGTTCCTCTGATAGAATCAAAGTGTCATGCAGAATGGAAACAGACCCGTTAGTCCAATCTGTTCACTCCGATCAGATATCAAATCTGATCCAGTTCCATTTGCCAGCATTTGGCCGATATCCCTCGTCTTTCAGATACTTTTTAAATGTGCGATTGTAACCTCCTTCACCACTTCCTCTGACAGCACTTTATGTACACACACCACTCTATATGTGAAACATTTATCTTCAGTCCCTTCTAAATCATTCCCCCTCTTCCCTCCATCCTATACTCTCCTGTTCTGGACTCCCCTATCCTGGGGAGCAGAGCGTGGCTGTTCAGAATATCCATGCCCCTGCTGGTTTTATAAACCTCTATAATGTGACCCCTCAACCTCTGACACTCCAGGGGGAAACACCCCAACCTAATCAACCTCTCCCTAAAGCTCAAACCTCCAGTCCTGGGACATCTGTGTAAGTCATTTCTGCAGAAAACCGAGTTGTACGTGGTATTCTTAAAGTGGCCTCACCAACATCCTGTACAGATACAACATGCCACCACAACCCCTATACTCAATGCTCTGACTGATTAAGGCAAATGTGCCAAATGTGTTCTGTACCGCACTGTCTGCATTCGACTCCACTTTCAAGGAACAATGTACCTGCAGCCCTATGTCCCTTTGTTCCACAACACTCCCCAGGACCTGACCATTAAGTGTATAACTTCTGCCCTGATTTGCCTTCCCAAAATACAAAACCTCGTCTTTATCTAAATAAAACTTCATCTGTCACTCCTTGCCCCTTTGTCCCATCTATTTGTGGTCTTGTTGTACTCTGAGATAATCTACTACATCACCATTCTGATGTCGTCTGTAACCTTACTAACTATGGCCCAATATCCACATCTAAATCCTTGACATAAATGATGAAATGCAGTGAACTCAGTCCTGATTCTTACAGCACACTGCTGCTCACAAGCCTCCAGTCTGAAAAATACCCCTCTTCCTTCAAGCCAATTGTGACGAGCTTCCTCTGTATCCCATGTGACCGAACCTTACTAATCTGTCTACCAATCAGAATGAAATACTAGCTATGAAGAGAGGCTGAGTAGGTTAGGTTTATTTTCACTAGTAAAAAGAAGATTGGGGGGGGAACTTATTGAGGTTTGAAAATCATGAAGGTTATAGACAGGGTGGACAGAGACAAGCTTTTTCCCAGGGTGAAGGATTCAATAACGAGAGGTTGTGCTTTCAAGGTGAGAGGTAGACAGTTTAAGGGGGATACACGCGGTAAGTACTTCACACAGAGGGCGGTGGGCGTTTGGAACGGTTTGCTAGCAGAGGTGGTAGAGGCAGGCACGGCAGATTCATTTAAGGTGCGTCTAGACAGATGCATGAGTAGGTGGGGAGCAGAGGAGTAGGTGGGGAGCAGAGGGATACAGATACTTAGGAAACGACTGACAGATTTAGACAGTACATTTGGATCGGCTCAGGCTTGGAGGGCGAAGGGCCTGTTCCTGGGCTGTAAATTTTCTTTGCTCTTTGTTCTTTAAATGAACACCTTGCTGAGGTCCATATAGACAATGTCAACCAAACTGCCCTCATCAATCTTCTTTGTCATCTCTTCAATAAACTCAACCAAATTAATGAGACATGATTTCCCATGCAGAAAGCCACGTTGTCTACCCCGATCAGCCCTTACCTTCCCAAATGTATGTAAATGCTATCCCCCAGAATCCCCTCCAACAACTTACCCACCACCGACATCAGGCTCACTGGTCTATAGTTCCCCGGCTTTTTGGGTCACTGTTTCCTTTCTAGTCCCACTCCTCCACTGCTCACAACAAATGTTAAATGTAACCAGGTCGGTGATATAGCCGATGATATCGGTCTCAGACTGGGTCAGGGTCAGTTTTAGGAACAAGTCAGGCTAGTTTCTTTAATCTGCTCAAATAGCACGTTTATGATCCAGAGCAATGTTACTCCAACTATGATGGAAAGATGAATGGCAAAGTGTTTGGGTATTGCAAATAAATAATCGATATGTCCTGTTCTAAAATCACTCACACACACACACACACACACACACACACACACACACACACATACACACACACACACACACACACACACACACACACACACACACACACACACACACACACTCTGCAATTGTAACTTGAAAGAACTTTGTCCAGATATTATCCCATGTACATTGTCCAAACTATGTCTCCATCACATTCCCTGTTCCATGTCGGTGCATCATTGCTGCTGTCATACACAGAGCCATACCCTGAGCAGGAAATGGTCTCGGTCGATTTGAAGATATGTTTTTATGTTCCTGCTTCATTAAAAAATAAAAATGTCTAATTTATTCAGAATACGTGTGTTAAAATGAATGCATTTTTAAAAGAAATACAGAAATTGCTGGAAAAGCTCGGCAGGTCTGTCAGCATCCAGATGCCTTTTACATGATGTAGTTGTACCAGCCTCCACCACTTTCTCTGGCAGCTCATTCCATAGACACACCATCCTCTGTGTGAAAAGATGCCCTTTAGGCCTCATCAAAACCTTTTCCCTCTCACTTTCCACCAATGCCGTCGAGTTTTGGACGCCCCTAACCTGGGGAAAAACCCTGACTACTCAACCTATCCATGACCATTCTGATTTTATAAACCTTTCCTGCTGCGAAATGTGACTCCAATCAACACGAATGGCTGTACTTTCAGTCATCCTGGGCCTAAATTCTGAAATGCAACACTGACACCTCTTCCTTCTCCATCAAGTCACAATTCTAAACCAGTTTAATCAGTTTGTTCAGATATATTAGGAGACACTTCTGTGGGATTTACAACGAGACCTTTGTGCCCGGAGGTAGGGACACGAGCACCACTCGGCAATACCCATAAAGCTGTAACATTATTCTCCTGTGTGTTTGTTCATCAGCCTGTTATGACATGCTGTGACATACCTCTGCAACAGGCAGGACTTCAATCCAGGCCTTCTCATCCAGAGCTAGGAACACTACCACACAAGTTCAGGAATTGGAATCAAATCCAGAGCTCTGGCTCAGAGACACGGACACTGCCCACTATACTACCATACCCAGATTTTGGGTCATATTTTAGTGCCCGCTTCCAGCTCAGTGTGGATTGATTATAATCAGGTTACTATTACTGAATTACAAAAAACACTTTGTATTATTAAACAAATGCAAGATATTTGTCTCAACTGTAGGATATTGAGTGTACTTGCTGAATATTGAAATTAACTATGAACATCTTTAATCGCTATTATCTGTAGTCTGCAATATTAGGGAAAGAAATCCCGCAGAAACACTCTGCCCAATGAAGGGTCTCAAATAGATGTTTATTACTGAACACCAGAGGCGAAGGAAGAGCTTAATTTCTGACCCCAAAACACCGATCAATCTTACCCACCTCTAACGTGTGTCTGCCCTCTTCCTAAAACCATGAAATGACACCAGGCCGCTGATTACTGTCCAGCCTCTCCTCCCCACTGACTGTGTCTGCAATCTGTCCCTCCTCCCTCTAACCACACAAGGCAACCCAAGCTCAGGGTCTTTGTGAAAATCAAGGCCAGAGTGTGCAGGCCTCCTGGAGAGGGGTGGGCATTTTAAAATTGAAGGGGGAGGGGGAGGTGGCAGTCATATCACACACTGGGCTGAGGGGTGGCAGATGGAGGATAGTCTGGATTAATGCCAGGCATTGGATTTGGTAAATCAAACAAGAACAGGACCTATACAATTAAAAGTAGGGTCTTTTGGTGGTGTTGTAGTACAGAGACCTAGGCTGTCAGGTTTAATTCTTTAAAATTTGCATCTGATATAGAAAGTGGCTAAGAAGGTGTTTAACACACTTGTCTTCATAGGTCAGACCTTTGAGTATTGGAATTGGGACGTTGTGTTGTGGCTGTACAGGACATTGGTGAGACCTCTTCTGGAATACCGTGTCCAGTCTGGTCATCCTGCCCGCTCATTCCATAGGCACACCACCCTCTGGGTGAAAAAGCTGCCCCTTAGGTCACTTTTAAATGTTACCCTCTCACCTTAAGCCTATGTCCTCTAGTTTTGGACTCACCCGTACCCTTAGCTGGAGAGGGTTCAGAAGAGTTTAACCTGGATGTTGCTGGAAATGGAGGGATTGAGCTATAAGGAGAGGCTGGGTAGGCTGGGACATTTTTCACTGGAGAGTATGAGATGGAGGGGTAACTTTACAGAGGTTTATAAAATGATGAGGGTACAGATAAGCTGTAGGGCTGATGTCTTTTCCCGAGAGTTGGGGATTCAAAACGGAGGGATATTTTGAGGCGTGAGGAAAAAGATTTACAAAAGTCAGGAGAGGTAATTATTTTAGACAGAGCTGGCTTGTGTGTGGAATTAACTTCTAGAGGAACTGGTGAAAATAGGGACAGTTACAACGTTTAAAGGACATTTAGATCAGTAAATGGATAAGACATCAGTTTGGATGGTGCTGTGAGCAGCTGCCCTCTCCCTCCCCCTCCCCCTCTCTGAGTGAATTCCTGTTGGTTTTCACCCTCTGCCAATGCCTGTGCAGTGGCGTGGAGAGGCCAGCAGAGGGTGGCATTGCATCACTTTCAGCACCACAGAGACTGCCAGACCTGCCCCACACAGAGACACACAGATACACACACGGTGTGAAGCTCATCTGGTAAGTTAAACTATATTAAACATAAAGAAATGCTCAACTTACCTTGTAAACTGTTGAAATATGAGTGATAGAGAACTCCCAAATTCCAGTGTTTAAACAAAAAATATCAATGTATTTTTTTTAACTCTGAAAGTGAACATTTTACATCAACTATTCACAACTCTGGGACCCTCTTTCTCCTAACTGCTTATTACCCTACTCCAACTCTACAGCAATATACTGTTTCAATATGACACTTATTAAAATTACATAAACGTAATTTCAAAACCACACAGCAGCTGTTGTTTCATCTGACCTCACACCAATCTCCCTTTTCCCATTTTTCCTGGGAACACTGGCTCATGTTACAGGATGAAACAGTCTCAGTCTCCCCCTCTCTGCCGATACCCCAAACCCCTCCGATGTGGTGATATTTAAACTGATACCCCCGCCATCTCTCTCTGGCAGTGATGTTCACACCCACAGCACCCCCTTGTCATGGCACAATGGAGATATGGAGCTGGAAATGGGTGGGAGCTGCACATCCTGTCACTTCCAGCATGGGCTGCAAGCTTCCCCACACTGGGCAGGGATTTAACACAGTGTTACTGAGCAATGTACTGGGGTGGGGTACACAGTCCTACATGCTGGGAGGGTAACTGCTCCTGGGTTACAGATCAATGCACTGAGGTGGGGTACACAGTCCTACATGCTGGGAGGGTAACTGCTCCTGGTTTACAGATGAATTCACGGGTGATCACTGCACAGGTCACTGTGTTGGTCAGACTGTACGGTTGACGTTTATAGATAATACAATGATGTGGGATGTACAGCTCCCCGTGCTGGATGGATATGTAGGCTGTGCACAGTACATCATGGTGGTGGGGTGGGTAGGGGTGAAAGGTGATGGACAGGTCACGGAGTTTCCCGGAAGTTTCCGTCTCTGACATTCTATAACTGCCATTCCCCGGAACGTTCTGTCCCTGACATTCTATAACTGACATTCCCCGGAACGTTCTGTCCCTGACATTCTATAACTGACATTCCCCGGAACGTTCTGTCCCCGACATTCTATAACTGCCATTTCCCGGAACGTTCTGTCCCTGACATTCTATAACTGACATTCCCCGGAACGTTCTGTCCCTGACGTTGTTTGTTTGTGAACGGCCGGACGTCAGTGAATTGAACAAACGATAAGATCCCGAGGGAAGAGATCCCGTTCCAGGGAGAAGGAGACACTGTTCCGAAGGCCCCTCGGGCAGTTAAAGGGGGAATACGTTTTCCCTGCGTTTACATTTCTCCACGACACAGGATCGACCACAATTTAGACCAAAATACAGAAATTCCCAAACTCCGTTTGTCTTCAGGAAACTGGGAGAGAATCCTTCAGGACAGCAACGTTCCCACCCTCCGTATTAGGAACTGGGAAGGAGTGACCTGTGTCTGCTCTCGAGTGATCGAGTGTGTGGGAATGTTCTAGAAACCATCTGTCCTTATGGATGTGTCTCTGTGTGTTTGGGGAGGGAGGGTTTCTTGTGGTTTATGTCACATTTTTGTCAGTAATTCCGACCTTCCCATTTGTTATTCCAGCTCCAATGATTTTAATAAATCCCTGAATACAGGGACACATTTGAAAATCTCACTGGGTCCCCGATCAAACGGGTCCCTTTGCCTCCAGGCTGATGGATAATGGGTTTGTTTTCCTTCCTCACAGTTAACGTAGTGACCATCTACGTCCTGCTTTATAAAGATTGTGGATTGTCTCCATGTGTCAGACGTTACCTGGGGGCCATGGCAGCGGCGGATCTCCTGGTCATTATCCTCGACCTGATCCTGAGACACATTCCCATTGTTTATAAGGAACAGTTTTATTTCCTGAGGGTCTCCGTCCCCGTGTGTAATATCCACGCCGTCCTGCTTTATGCAGCCACTGACTGCTCTGTCTGGTTCACCGTCACTTTCACCTTTGATCGGTTTGTGGCCATTTGTTGCCAGAAGCTGAAAAGTAAATATTGCAGTGAGAAAACGGCGGCTGTGGTTCTGGGAGCAGTGACTGTGCTGAGCTGTTTAAAGAACATTTCCTGGTATTTTATGCTCACGGCTCGGTATCGGCTGGTGAACGCCCCCTGGTTTTGTGATGTAACAGGCGCTGTTCTAGTCTCCAGTGTCTGGGTCACAATCGAGTTCCTCCACCACATTCTAACCCCGGGTGTCCCATTTCTCCTGATTCTGCTGCTCAATGTTCTCACCGTCAGACACATTTTAGTGACCAGCAGAGCCCGCAGGAGACTCCGCGCTCACACCAATGGGGACGCTCAGTCTGACACTGAAATGAGAAACCGAAAAAAATCCATCATTTTACTGTTTGTGATCTCGGCCAATTTCATCCTGTTATGGTCAACGTTAATGCTGTATTCTATATGGAGACGGATGTATGATTTGGGGTATCGGTCTGTGTATCTCCATCGCTTTGTGCAGGAATTGGGCTTCATGCTGCAGCTCCTCAGTTGCTGCACAAACACCGCGATTTATGCCGTGACCCAGACTAAGTTCAGGCAGCAGCTGAAGAATGTGCTGAAATATCCCTTCACCCAAATCCATCCATCCATCAAATTCCCTCATTAATCACACCATCCGGGATTTTCTCATTTCAGTTCAGTGTTTCAGCGATGGAGCAGCCTGTCGCTATGGTAACAGACTGAGGGGAGCGCTGGTTTGTCCCTCCTTATCCCACAGGGGGGGTTACAGGGAAACATTTCAATGTTTCTCACAACTCAGGGGCCAGTGAGAAAAGGCACCATCCCACTGACTGTATCCATCACTTCCATTTGTAACCAATAAAAATGCTGATTACAGCGTGCCGAGCAGCAGAGGGACCGATGTTGTGTGTCTTTGTGTTGGAGAAGCTGAGCTGGAGAGAGACAGACTCAGCCCCAAGTCCTGGTCCTCAGGGAAGGGGAGGGCACCGCGCCCTGAGCTCAGGAGCTGGGGTTAACTCCCTCTGTCCCCCCAACTCCAACCTGGCCCCCCATTACCTCTCCCCTACTCTTTCTCTCTCTCTCTCTTTCAGCACACGCTCTCTTTCTCAACCGTCTCCTCATTCCCCTCTCTCTCACACCCCCACAAGCCCGGTTTCTACACCTGCCTCCACTCTTCCCTCTCCCCGTCTCTCTCTCTCTCTCGTGCCGTCGCAGTCTCCCTACAACAATTCCATCTCTACCCCATTTTTCCCACCCCCCACATCTCACCCCCACCCCCACACGCAGCCTCACCCCCAAACATCCCCAGTCTCTGGGTCAGAGGGAGAGGGAAGGACCAGTGAGACAGAGTATGTCAGAGAGAGAGAGGGAGGGTCAGGAGGGAGACAGATTCAGTCAGAGGGAAAGAGAGGGAGATGGGAAGAGAGAGACACCGAGGGAGGTGGAGAGCGAGAAGGGCGACCGATAGAGAGAGAGAGAGA